>NC_138768.1:756278689-756423689 GCF_965119305.1 Pelophylax lessonae
TTTTGAACTTTTGTCCTTTGCCTGGTCTGAAGTTACTAAAGGGGAGTATGTAAGTAACCAGCACAAAACAGAGTGTACAGCATAGGTCAGTAGTATGCGTGTAACCAGCACCATGCAGAGTCTACATCATGGGTCACTAATGCTCATTGTGGAATGAAGACACAAGTGGTTACCAAAGGTAATGAAGGTTTCACAAATAGCCTGTCGTAAAGCATGTGCCCATGACAGCTGGGACAGTTCATTGCAGTGAGGGAGTTGATGTTGAAACTCTCTCCATAAGCTCTGTCTCCCAAAGCAATGGGAGTAGATCAGCAATGCAGAGGTTCCTCCGACTGTGCATAGGTATGGAAAAGAAAGGGCTAATCTATGGAGTCCACGATAGGTGCTTGGAGGGACCCCATTATGGTACATGGTGCATGGCATAAGTAAAGGTAACCCATGTGCAAGGCAAGTGACCCTGTTAAAGGTCCCTAACATAGCCCAGAAGAACCCACCCCAGGGTAGGCCACCTATGTGACCCACACTTGGTGCCCAAGGATTAGGAACATAGAGGAAGTGTCACACGCCTGACCTACAACCCTACTAAAACAGATTCTTAAGCTTGAATTTCAGACCCGGTGAATCAGACGAAATTTGAGCCATGGGTGGCCTACAAGTATTACCCTGTTTGTCAAAGGTAATTTAAAAATTGACTGAACCAGGTGGAACATTATCCTCTGAACAGTGACTGCATCCGAACAAATTCAGTTACTATTCGGCAGGGCCATTTTGTTCAGGCAACCATGGGTGCTGCAACTGTCTACATACAATAGCTGTCAGTGAAGATTCCTTCATCCATGATGTTAGCACATATGAGAGAGTCAGTTGACTTTTTCCCATTTAGTCCTCGGGCTGAACACGAGAAAATCAAGCAATGTATGGTGCCCTTTACCTATAACAAGGTAATGATCTGGGAGCTTACTGTGTCCCAGGGAGATATAAAAAGCTGCTGTATCCTTTAAAGCCCAATTATACCAGTCATTTGAATTGCTGCTATGGAGTCAGGCAGGCTACATAAATGTTAAAGTATTTGTTTGTATTCTTTTCATGTGATAGTGCTGCAGCCCTATGGTAAACTGCACTGGAAATCCAGATCGGCGCGATGTGTGTGAGAGCAGCAATCCTGTTTTCCAGCAGTCCCGCACACCCCTTCCACTAATGACAACTTCTGTTCTCCAATCAAATTTCCTCACACTCCCTGAGCAGGGACTGTGGGCCTTGTTGTTTGGAACTCAGCAGTTGTGACTGTGCAGGAGGCCAGTAGGACAGCAGAAATGTAAACTGGTGCTCTCAACTAGAGTGCCGAGGTCCAGATCTCCAGCGTGCTGTCAGGAAAGGAGGGTTTAGCATCGGGGCAACATCATTATCACAGAAATAAAGACAAATACTTTTATATATACACTGTATTTAATATATATTATATAATTAATATTATATATATATATTATATATTTTTATATATATATATATATATATATATATATATATATATATATATATAGATAGATATATTAATATAATATATATATCTATATATATATATCTATATATATATATATATATATATATATATATAGTGCTCAAGATAACCAATTAATAATTAAAATAAGGAATCACAATAAATGTTCTGTACAATTTTATCTTATTTAGCACACCACTAGCTACTGTTTAATGGTTTGTCTTTATCAAAGCCAAATGTTTGCTTAATACCAAGCAAGCACACCAAATCAATACAAGCGTTAAGATCTCATCTTGTGAAATTCCCGTTCCAGCTGACATTTTCCCCACTATGAATGGGTAAATGAGTTTGGTGGTTAATCTAAAACCACAGATAAATGTATCGCTTGCTTATCACGCATCATACAGAACATAAGAGTGTCCCAAGAATAATGCTTTGAAAGAGGTTGGTTTAGAAAGAACTTGCACAGCCATTCGTCCAATGAATGTGCGTATACAATCATTCTGTGCAAAAAGAACAAAAAAGAAAAAAATAGTTTAAACAGGCTTTATCCCATGCTATTCGATTGTAAATCATTGATTTTAAACAGACCATACGGTATTTGACCGCTAGATATAGCTAAGTATCATAGGAAAGTCCTATAACAATTAGCTCCATCTAGTGGCCAAATGATACTGTATTTTCTGTTTAAAATCAAAGATTTTACATTCAAACTGCACAGTATATAGCCTATTTACATTCATTTTTTTTTGCCCCATTTGCATTGGATAAATGTACATGCTTTCTCACTTGGTAAATGACTATGCAAATTCTTTATAAATTGATCCCTTAATGTCACACTTACAACTGTTCTTCTGCTGATCACTTTTTTGTATGGCGGTCTATACAGCTTATGTGTTCAGATACCAATATACAGAAAGGAAATTTTCTTTTGTTGTCTGCTACTGTATGCAGTAATGTTACTTATTCTTTTGATCCCTACCTATTTGTGAAATTTGACTTGAGTACCAAAATATTATGTTTTAAAATTCATCCAAATACCATAACATATCTACTCATTCAAAAAAGAGTTCCTACTGATGTTCTAGGGTTTATGATCTACGGAATCTTGGGAATGTCTTCTTCTTAGTCCTATTGGGCAAAGCGCCTTGCCTGTTAGTAATATTCCTATTACATATGGCTGGGAGGTACAGCCATGGCTGCACAACCAATTCTTCACTGACAACCAGGCAGACACACAAAGGCAGAGAAGGACTTTGACAGCTAGCAGCTGTAAGCCTGGAAGGTGCACTGGCTCAAAGCAACAAAGCATGCCTGTTGGAACAGAACAAACAAAATGCTGGATCTTATCTCTCTGGTCAAGCACTGGAGGGACTGGATGGTTGTAGGCTGGTGGTGAGAAAACGTTTCTTAAAAAGATGAACTTTTAAAAACTTTTAAACCTGAACCAAACTTTAAAGAACTAAATGCTAAATTATAGGAGTATACCAAGGATAATTTCACATGTACTTTATATAGATCCTAAATTATTTTTAAGTCCATCCTTGTGGTGGATTTGGTGCAGACTGCAACTTGTTCACACTGATGTGATTTTGGATGCGTTCCAGAATGCAATGACTCCTCTGACATGTGAAATAGCATGTTTTTCTATTAAAGACGTTTACGCATATGCAGTTCTAACCCGATGCGATTCCAAAATGTGTCCTGTGCATATTTGATGCGATGCGTGTGTGATTCTTAGCTCCATGTAGTTGAATGGAAATTGCACTGAAAATGCGTAGTTGTTCAAATACAGTGCGGTTCCAGTGCATTTTCTAGCAGTCAGTGCTCTGTGAGAGAGAGAGAGACCAGGCCATTCATAAAAACTGTAGCTCCATCCAAATCGCATTGCAAACACATTGGAATCGCAGCTGAACTCGCATGAAGTTGCAGTGGCTGTGATCCTTCAAATTGCACTAGAGAACTCATCAATGCATCAGTGAGAACCTAGCCCAAATCTGGTATGTAATGTGGCATTAAAGTGGTTATAAAGTCAAGACATTTTTTACCCTAATGCATTCCCCATATTAAAGTAAAAATGTCCCAGTACTTGTATCACCCCCCTCCCACCAACTTATATACTTACCTGAGTCCTATCTGAATCCAGCGCTGTGCCCATCTGCAATGGTACTGGTCTGTGTTCTTCTCCTCACAGGACACAGAGGCAGCAGCAGGAGCCAATGGCTTCTGCTGCTTTCGATTAAATCCTATGAGGAGGAAGTGGGGGGCAGGGCAGAGCTGTGCTGTGTGTGTCTATGGACGCACACAGCCCAGCTCAAGAGCGGATCTGCAGGTGTGCCCCCATAGTAAATGACTTGTTAGCAAGGCATACACAGAAGAGGAAGAGCTGAGTGGGGTACCCCAGTAGAGCAGTTTCGGGGCTACTCTGTGCAATACCTTTGCGCAGAGCAGGCAAATTTAACATGTTTATTATTTTAATTTAAAAAATGAACCTTTACAACTGCTTTAATGCATAATGCCAGATGCCAGTGTAAAGTTCCACTTTAAGAACCCTTTCTTTTACCCATTAATACTGGAACAGTTTTTAAATAAGTGCACAGAGTACGTTGGAGTGAAAAAATATTAGTGCAGCAGGTGTACACTCAAGGTTCACTGATACGTGTTAGTTTGCTGATAGTACATAAGCCTTTCCTTCATGTCTGAGTAGAAAGACAAGGTGTATAGGTTTGTATACGGTACTTATGCCTATTATTTCCTAAACAAGGATGACACACATTGGGGCTGATTTACTAAAGCAGTTTAGAATCTTCATGCAATAGATTGAAAATTCATTTTAGTTAACCAGTTACGTAAAAAGCAAATTATAAAAATTATATATGACAGCCTGTCCTATATTTATAAGGTCTTGAGTATGTTTGGTTTCAGCTGCTACTCCTGCCTCCACTAGACTGCGTTAGACACAGTGTTTATATACATATATCACTATAGAGACTATTGATCTATCTTGAATAGCAGTCGTCAATACTGAGTGACACTTTGCAGATCTCTAAACACACTCCTACAGATTTTCTAAAGGTCTTTCGCTAGCCTTTGGGTGGGTGTAAATGGCTGGATTCTATTTCAGAAGTTTCGTTTTTGATTGTATTTATAAAGTTTTCAAGTAAGAAAAGAAAAAAATACAAGGTAACCATATCATCTACAGGTATTAACCTTCAGCATGGGAAGTATGCAGGCTAGTATAGACATCAGGAATGGACAAGTGAAAGGTCCCATATTATAGCCCAACAATAGGTAAGGAAAACCGTGCTGAGGGAGCCAACAACTGGAAGTCCATTATTGCAGTGAAGGGCAGCCCAAACTCTAATATTCAACAATGCACCAAGTGCTTTTCAGTGTGATCCCCAGCAAAGGGGTCAGGCAAGGTTTTTATCCATCCACTAGGTCAGGTGATATTAACTATACTCACTCAGCTATATATTAGGTGACAATCTTAAGAACTCCAAACAAAATGTGAACAAATCAGCAGTAGGATAATCTGTTGGGGTTATAACCCCCCCCCCCCCCCCCAACATCAGTCACGTTAACATCCTATGTTATATATGAATCCCGAACAATAGCCATAAAACGGGACTGGTATCCCATTCCCAACAATCCTGAGAAAAAGAGAGAAGGATAAGGTATCAGAGGCATGAACACCCAGGTATCCAACAGTCTAGCATTAAGAAGCCACCTCTAGGTATCCGGTACCTGTATATAAATGAGTCGGGGGTCCAAACTTTTTCAAAAATGGGATGTTTATCCCGTAGGACACTTACAACCTTTTCGTTAAGCATATTCCAGGTCAACTTGCGCTTCATCAAAGCCACATCGATTACTGGATGTTTCCAAGCACTGTTTGAGAAGTTTATCGTAAGAGCCAATCAAAGATCAGACTGAGGGCATTAATGAAAGCCTACACTTGTTAAAGTGCATGTTATCCTATGCAGAGTTTTTTTTACTTTTTGTGATATCTCTTTTTTTGGGGCTGGACTTTCTTTTATCTTCTTGAGAACAGAAGGAATCACTGCACTGGTCAGTCACAAGGTAAAAATAAAAAAGGTAAGGAGGGTAATAACCTCTATCAGTTTTTTTTCCATTGGGGAGATTTCTCTTCACTTCCTGTCCCATAGCCACAATAGGAAGTAGGAAGAAATCCCTTCCAAGTAAGGTAATCCCTGGTTGTCACCAGAGTCACTGGAACTAGTGTCTCCACTAGAAGATTTTCCCCTCTCTTCCCATTTAGCTGAAAACCCAAAATATTGGATTTTCTTTCCCTTTCGGTAATAAAAAACAGGATGAATAGAGAGGATAAACTTCTCTAAGGGAGGCACAGACAGCAATAAAAACCTGACAGGGTAGTCTAATCCCTCTCTACTCTATCCAAAAAAAAAAGAGTTTTTGCCCCATTTGTCTCTTATGTCATAAATGCTTCTCCCAGTCTGGCAGCAGTAATGTACATGGAGCGACGTAGAGTACATTTACGGCACCACTCTGTGCCATGATGAAGTGACTGCCATGAGCATGCACAGGAGTGACGCTATTGCGGCCTAACCATTCAAGTGACTGAATATGACAGTACAGGGCTGGAGGGCTTTGTTTGACAGCCATGTCTGTCATAAATAATCGCTTTTCAGCCTTTTGGCTAAGATCAAGTGTAGTGTCTATTCTTATCAGTGGAATGGGCCTGGAAGGTTAGTATTGGCAGCTACTGAAGCCGGAGTGCCTGGGTGTAACTGGGGGCCGGGAGCAGGGCTGCTGTTAGAAATCACGGGGCCCCGTACAGACTACCTGGCAGGGCCCCCCCAAAGAAAATATTAAAGATATATTTAGCTAAAATTACAACAAAATCATTATTAGTAGATACAAATATAACATAACTCGCATTATTCCTGCTAAATCTAAAGAAAAAACTATGTTAAATAAAAAAGAAGATGAGATGAGAAAAATATACAGGCTGGGCAGTTGGAGCTCAGTGATCATCAGAGAGACAGAGAGAGAGAAACAAAGTTACAATTTACAAATAAACTCCTGAGCAGAGATAAGTGCTGGGAGGGGGGCCCACACAAGGGAGGGGGATTAGTGAGGGACAACTGTCTTTTTCTGATCTGTCCCTCTCCCTCCTGATAGTAGGGAGAGGGACAGATCAGATTCAGGTGCTGGAGGAAGATTTCTGTATTTTTAGTCCATCACTAATCCCCCCCTCTGTGTGGGCCCCCCTGTGTGCTCGGGCCCCCTACAAGTGGGCTGGTGGTCCCCCCCTATCAGCGGCCCTGGCCGGGAGTAAGTCCTGTCAGGGAAAGCTGGAAGGGTCCATTACCTCCTGATTTGAATGGGATCTGTTCCTATCAGTTTGAACAGAGCGAGAAAGCCGGTGTAGGCATGCACGCCGGTTAGTACTGCTCCAGGATGTAATTGATAAGGAATGATGAAGGTGGTGGGAGGGCCTTTCCTCCTGGGTTGAATCTGGCCTTGCAAAAGGCTTGTCCCCAGTTTAAGGCAGGCTCTCCCTAAGCCGTCTAAGTTCTGATGCCTCCTGGTAGGGATGGGGCTGCACTGGTCTGGCCATAGGCCAGGACCCGAAAGAAGCCCATGGTGTATGTGCCCCTGGGGTGGCAGCCCAGGGGTGCCATAGTTCTCACTGGTGGTGGAGCTCACCTCGAGTTTTTGGCACCTTGGTCACTGCACCACATACACTTTTTTCGCACATGCCTCAAGGGACGGGCCTTTTGGCCAGGACAAGAGGAATTTTTTATTCCTGGCCGAAGGACCTGTCAGGGTCTTGCACCTTGACACTCAAGCACTTCTACACTTCCCTTTCCCCATCTTTGTGTTCATGTGTTTTTTTCTTTGTGGCTTGTCACCTTTTCTTTCTCACCTTTTCACGATGAGTAGGGTATGGGTCCTCGGGCCTACCTTGAAAGTCTTGGGAGGGGGTGGATATGGCCTTCTGGCTCAGTTCGCCCTCTCTCATGGGGTCTCCCTTCGGGGGAGCCCCACCTAGTACCTAGTACTTGGGGTGGGCTATTTCGGCAGTCCTCCCAGAGAATGGGGTTTGCTTGGTTTCGGCCGGGCAGACCATAGTGAGTACCTCAGTCACTGTCAGGAGTCTTGCGCGATGGGGGATCATGGTCAGGGTCTGTCCTCTTCGAAGGTGGACTTTCCGAACACCCTGTGCACTTTTTGTGTTCTCACGTTTGCGTGTGTGCACTTTTTTGTGCACCTGGTGTTAGTTCGAGTGTGTTCACACACCATGGGCTCAAAAAAAAAGTCTGTCATAATGTGTTACTAGGCCGGGCATACTAGCACAAAATGGTATAAACCTCCTGGGGGCCCCAAAAAAAAAAAAAACTATAGTGCAGTTTAATTCCACTTTAGGGTTCCATTTACACTGGTGCATTCTAACGCACACATTGCAATGTGCTTAAACACATGTGTCCAACTACCCCATAAAAAAAAAAATTGTGTCTGTTCCCATCTCTATGTTGCACTGCAGCCCATTGTGAAAAATACAGAACGGCCATAAAAGTCACTGGCAACACAATGGCTACTAACCCTAATCATTACAAACACCAAATTCAAAAACGCATTGGAAATGTGTGTCAATAATGCAGGTCAACACACAAACACACAAAGGAAATGCCTGCTGACATTTGCCTAGCATTACAACAACAACACACCTCTACACACAAGCATAGCTCTAATGGGCCCTAGTGAATTTAAACATAAGGCAGGTTTTATATAGCAAACAAACATGGGGCACATGATACACATGATACACTGGTAGCTACCAATCAGATGTTTGCTTTCATTTATCTATCAATCTACACCAAGACCAAGTCATATTTTCCATCTGCTGGTTGATGTAACAACACAAGGAAAATTCATATTATGTATTTAATTTCTTGATTCAGAATTGGGTGTAAATACTGAATGAAAAAGTAAGCTAAATTTACTTTTGTGTTTATTTCCAACAACCATGGTGGTAATGTGGAAGGGGAAACCCCTCTAGATTGAAGGAACATATGTTAAAAATTTGATTTGTCTTTGAGTAATTTAGTTTGGTGCCCCAGGACGACGTCAGTGTGTGACGAAATGAGTCGGAAAGAGCGACGTGCTGACGTCACTGCGCTTCTTAGATCCCAGGACAGACATTTATGCTATAGCTGGCCGGCTTATGACTACCCAATGTATATTCTATACGATTTTGATGTCAGTACAATTTTTTTAAGTTACAATAAAGTTTATATGGTTTTACTCTATAACGAGCCTTATACAGTATCTTTTTGAGGAGCTTCTATGAGCATGACAATCTGACGGTGTACTTTGTGATGTACGGGCTCTGTGGAGGGTTCTGGCAGAGACTGAGCTGCAATTGTTGCTGCACCTTTGCTGTGGAAAATCCATTTACGGTGAGAAAAAGGTGAGCTACCGGGAGCGTGCCATAATCCGAAAGGGACAGAAAAACACAAAAGTCTGACCAAGCAGACCAAGAGCGGACTTTACAGGCACATCATAAGATAGACAATAAGCCAATAGTAAAACATAATTACTTTATTTGATTTATAAAAAAGAAAGGAAAAAAAATATAATAAAACCTAGGGAATCACCCTCAATCTGAGGAGGCATGTCGAGGCGCTGACTGGCCTCTGACACCACCACATAAATGTTGTGGCTGCTATGAGGGACTCATTGCAGACACCTTTTGTTGGTTAACTTCTCTCCAACATATATACAGTATCTAATACTGTTGGAATCATAAACTACCATCCTGAGTTGCATTTGGGTAGACCCCCTATTAAAGTTATCAGTCCGGATATCTTTTTACTACTGCTTCTTAGCTACATGAACCACTTTTTGACCCAACACACTCCGGTATCGGGATTGCTTGGGGTCTCCTATATACATATGGATAGATCCTCCTACGCTCCCAATCTTCCACCAGTCGTGTCTGTTTGGTCCCCTCTGGGACCTGCTATGAGGAAGTACTAGATCCATCATTTTATGGTTCCGTGTCCTAAATAGGGATGAGCACCCCCTCATACATCAACGCCTTGATCGCCACCTGTCCTTGTTCTACACAGTGAATTTTTAGTACTTTATATTGGTGTCCAAGGTCCTGGTTTATTCCCTGTGCCTGCCAAAAGCCAAATCTACCCCTGTGCCATTTGAAGAAAACATCCTTACTTGTCTGTGGTCCTGATGAAGCTTGCCACGAAACGTGTTGACCTTTAATCAGACATCTCTTCAGTCGAGTATTTTTGTATCTACATATGTACTGTACCATGACCTATATGGCACCACTCTGCTTTAGAATGTACTAAAAGTTCAGATTGAGGGTGATTCCCTCTGTTTTATTATATTTGTTTTCCTTTCTTTTTTATAAATCAAATAAAGTAATTATGTTTTACTATTGGCTTATTGTCTATCTTATGATGTGCCCATAAAGTCCGCTCTTTAGGTCTGCTTGGTCAGACTTTTGAGTTTTTCATATACGGTGGAAGTTGAC
Organism: Pelophylax lessonae; assembly: GCF_965119305.1. Taxonomy (NCBI): domain Eukaryota; kingdom Metazoa; phylum Chordata; class Amphibia; order Anura; family Ranidae; genus Pelophylax; species Pelophylax lessonae. Next base: position 756,288,733 of record NC_138768.1, read on the forward strand.
ATCTTCATACCCCTCTTGTATGGAGAAAGGCCCTGGCTGGGTATTAGCCACAAGTGGTATAGACCTCCCGTGATAGGAGGTCCATGCAAGCTGGTAAGCATGCATTTCTTATGTTGGAGGTCACACTTCATTTGCAGTGTTGAATGGTGCTAGTATCACTGGAAGGACACTTTTCAGCCTAATTTGGACTTTTATTATACCTCATCAATGCTTGTACTGTTGGTGTAAGTAACACTAATTTATGATTATCCATATTGGGATATTTATCCTCAGTATTTGGACTATTTTTCTTAGTTTTTTTTCTATCTAGTTTATCACAATTTATGTTTGTGGTTTAGCACAGCTCTAATCACATCTGCTCATTATAGACTGTGTACATCTCACAGCAGATTTTCTGCTTTTTAGGATTGTTGGAGTTTATAGCGCAGTTTCTTTCCCTTTTTATATAGTTTGCAAACGTATGTTGAAATTGTAAGTTAAATTAGCAAATTACTAATTTTTCAAAGAATTTTCTAAAAGTGGTATTAACCCCTTGGAGCCAGCAACCCCCGATCACGTGTGGCAGAACCCAAGGGGTTAAAAAAAAAAAACATAATTTGCCAGTTCTTAGATGTGGTGGCTGCATTTGTTTTCTTTTTTTTATGGCCTTTTTCTTTTTTTACAACTGCAAATAGATCTGGTATTTTTTACTGTTCAACAAAAGTTGCAGGGTTAAGACAAACTATTTACCATTGACAGAGGTGCTTGCAATGGTCCGCTTTTATTCATTTATGTAAAACCTTTATCCCAAAAGGAAAAAAGAAAATGTCTGCATCACCAGGTGTAAATAGCAGAAAAAAAGCCTAATATAAAAAAACGAACACAGACACCACACTTTAGGATTTGTAGAAGTTTCTTTGTGTTTTTCCTGATGTTTGCTCCTTTTAGCCTTGACAGGTCTGGTCAACTGCCAATCACTGGCCTCTGTCTGGATCTGTTCCTTTGTGATCTTCTGTTTATTACGAAATCCTTAAGTAAAGAATTTAAAAAAGATAAAACAAAAAAGAATTGATAAGCTGCAATATATTACCTTTTTGTTTTTGGATTTGCACTTTAAAGACTAATAATTGCTAAAAAAAAAGGAAGACAGCAACTCTTTATAAGGCCTCATTTAGACTAACAGTTGGAGGGCAGCAAAAATGTATTGTTGAGGTGCATTTTTGCTGCCCCCCTTAAGCTGCTATAGGCATTTGATGGGAATGTTTTTATGCCATGGCTGCGATGCTTTGCTTCACGGCTGCAGCAGAGTTTACCAGAGTTTAGTAGGGAAGCAAAACAAATGCGACTGTCACCATACATAGGGTTAAAACAGGCGGTGAGGAGGAGCCACATTGCTTCCTCACTGCCTGTTAGTAGCCTCTGGAGCATGCTCCTAATGTGGACTTCCAAGGCAAAGGGGATTTAGACCCGAAGTTCTGGTTCACACCGCTGCGTGTGGCTGCAGGAATTGCATCTTTTCTCTCACCCGCAACCACCCGCAGTCAAATTGTGCTGCTCTTAGGAGACGCGCGGGACTGCCATTCATTCTAAATACGGGTGTGGCAAAAGCAAGAAAATCACATGGGTCAATTAGACCATACAATTTCCCTGCAGCCGCATTTTTTAAAAAAATGCATGCACCTTTTTTTTTATAGCGGTAACGCAGGCACAACAGCCAATTCGTTTGAATCGGCTGCTGTGCCTGCGCAAATGAGGCCCGCACAAAACTTTGCTTTAGATCCCACAAGTTCAGCCTTGCAATAGTGTTCCATTAGTTGGGTGGCTGAGCCAGTGACTGACCACCCAACAAGAAATAAAAGATAATAAAGTAAAGGAATTCTAACATTGTGGGACGTAATGGACTTTGGTAAAATGCCAGTGCTCACAGATGAAACAAGCTTTCAGAATACAGGTGAAGGTCTGTTTATATTAGCTTTTGCTTACATCCTTGAAAAGCATTTAAACAGACATGTAGCTTTGTGCAGGTCTTCTCATAATCAGTACCAAAAAGGACAAAATAACCTGTCATAGTTAATCATGTATAGATGGCCAGACTGTTTTTTATGAACAAGGAGCTGATCTGAATTGCATTGATTTATACAATGTGGATATACGCTATATTATCAAAAGGGACGCCTGCCTTTACACGCACATGAACTTTAATGGCATCCCAGTCTAATGCCTCGTACACACGCAACGATTATCGGCCGACCGATCGGCCGACTTTTGTCCAGTGTTGTGTTGGTTGAAATGTGCTCTAGACTGCACACAAATTTTCTCGGCCAGCAAAAATCTACTTCAGAAGTGATGTCATGTGATGGTTTACTTTCCGTGTGTTTTTTCATCTCTGAGCATGCCCAGTCTTGCTCATCAGATTTTTGTCTGCCGAAATCTGTACTGACTGACGGAAAATCGGCCGTTGTGGTGACGGCCAACAAAAATTTTATAGCCTGCACACCAGATTTTATTCGGCCGAAAAGTCGGAGCCGGTTGTCGAAAACATCATACTAACAAGCCGAAAATCGGCCGATCGGACGTTGGCCGGAAATTCACGGCCAACTATCGATGCGTGTGTACGAGGCATAAATGTGCTCTAGACTTGCACTGGACTTTTGTTGGCCAACAAAAACCAACTTCAGAAGTGATGTCATGTGATGGTTTAATTTTCCTGTGTTTTTTCTTCTCTGAGCATGCCCAGTCTTGCTCATCAGATTTTTGTCTGCCTAAATCTGTACTGACTGACGAACAATCGGCCGTTCTGTTGACGGCCAACAAAAATTTTATAGCATGCACACCAGATTTTATTTGGCCGAAAAGTCGCAGTCGGTTGTCGGAAGCATCATACTAACAAGCCTACAATCGTTCGATCGGACGTTGGCCGAAAATTCACGGCCAACAATCGGTGCGTGTGTACGAGGCTTTAGTCTGTAGGGTTCAATATTGAGTTGGTCCACGCTTTGCAGCTATAACAGCTTCAACTCTTCTGGGAACGCCATCCAAAAGGTTTATGACAATTTCATGCTTGTGGGAACAGTTTGGGGTTGGCTCTTCCTGTTCCAACATGATTGCGCACCAGTGCACAAAGCAAGGTACATAAAGACGTGGATAAGCAAGCTTGGGGTGGAGGAACTTGACTGGCCTGCAGAGAGTCCTGACCTCAACCCAATAGAACACCTTTGGGATGAAGTAGAATGTAGACTGTGAGCCAGGCCTTCTCATCCACACCAGTGCCTGACCTCACAAATAGGCTTCTGGAAGAATGGTGAAACATTCCCATAGACACACTCCTAAATCTTATGGACATCCTTCCTAGAAGAGTTGAAGCTATTATAGCTGCAAAAGGTGGGCCAACTCAGTATTGAACCCTACGGACTTAGACTGGGATGCCATTAAAGTTCATGTGCGTGTAAAGACAGGCATCCCAATACTTTTGGTAATATAGTGTACAATGTGGATATCTTTAGACCTTAGGGGGATTGTATCAGAGTTAGCACCAATTTAAGTTTCTGCTGACCCTTGGTGGCTTGCCTTGCATGACCTTCAACCATTCTCAGTGCATGCCTGGCTTTTCTATAACCAATCATAATAAAGAAAGAAGTTTGCTTTGCAGAAGCATGGCAGTTGATCTCTGTGCTGCTGAGTGACATCATCAATCACAATGAATCACAGTGTACTGAGGGCTATTGTCACTGACACATCACCATTATTCATCACAGCCATTCACACACTGACAATGCACACTACTATCAGTAAATCCTCCCACTTCACTCTCATAGAGAAGGTCCGCTACAAGGGAAAAAAATATATATATTTTTTTACATTTATTTTCTGTTTATTTACTATATTGAGGGCTAAATTATTTTATTTTTTTTTTTTTATCTGTAGACAACAGGCTGAGTTCAAGGCGTATTGCTTACAGTGATATCCTTATTATCCAAAAATAATTCATACACATTCATTTCTTAATGGCCCTGCTGTCATCTGTTTTTGATTAAATTGTTTCTTAAGCCTAGTACACACAATCAGAAAATCGTACAAAAAATATCACTTTTAAAACAATCGTATGATAATCTGATTATTAGTACACAGCTTTAAAGAGCCGATCATGACAGTTCATGCAAAATTATTCGAAAAGACAAACACAAAAATTTTTCTCGTATGATGCCAGATCGTGCAATTTTCTTTTAATCCGTTCAGTTTTCATCCGAAAATACAGTATAAATACAATACAATACATTTTATCGCTTCCAAATTTTTATTCTGTCGTATGAGAATTTTCGTAATTTTTGTACCCTCTTTTATTTGCAATATGGAGATTGGCATCCAAAAAAAAAAAAAAACAGACAATCATTCGTCCAAAAATCTCATTGTGTGTACAAGGCTTTACTAAAGGCAAACAGCTTAGAAGTGCAGTTGCACTCATTTTCCCCAGAGCTTAGTGAACATAGTGAAGTTCTGCTGATTTTCATCAACCAATTTTATGCAAACAAAAATGCAATTTTTTAAATTTTCCTTGCACCCAATTGGGCATTCCTTACAAAGTTAGCTTCACCATATTCGCCAATCTCTGGGGAAAATGGATTCAACCACACTTGCAAAGTGAACGGTCTATTTGCTTTAAGTATAGCAACCCCATGTGTTTTTCTTCCTCCTCAGTGAGCTCCAGAACTTTGCACGGGTGTCCTGCGATTTGCAATGATTCAAGCAGAATCATGGCGGTTCTGTTCACGATCCGAGAAACCAATATGTGAGGAGTTAACCCAACTAGTGGTTTGTAGCTACCCAGACTCCAACAGACCATATTATTGAGCTAGGCCTAATATGAGATCCTATGAGAGAGAGTTGTGAGTGTTATCTGGTCAGAGTACACGCGTGGGCTGTTTGGGATCTAAACCTAGCAGGAGTACAGTTGACAGGTGATAGCACCCAGAAGTATTTTTTTAGGGTTTTTGCCCCTCTGATTTTGATTGGGTTTGTTTTGTAGGAACGCCCCACATGTTATTAGCCTGGTTGTTCCCTCTTTCCCTATCCTCATCTCTCATGCCTTGATTACAACTTATTGAGTGTCAGTGCACTAATCACCATTACACCATTCGCCAACCAATAAACTCACCCTACCTTTTTGTACATATATACAGTCCAGAAATGTTTTATAGAATACAAATAAAAGTTATATTTTAATACCAATGGCTTATGGTACGTAGGGAACACACCCTTCGTTCAGTGTAGATTTAGAATGAAAGCAAGTTGAGTCTGGCCAGCACTGACCTGAACAAGGTAAATATTGGGTGTCCCTGACATAAGTCCATTATGCATATGAGATAGCGGTCAAGGATAACACTATTCACTGCTGTAAACATGAGATGACATTCACTCAGTCCAACTGTATTCAGCCTGATTAGGTAACAGCCTCATGTCAATGGTTGAAGGCAGTCACCCCACAGTCACAAGCTCTCCTGCATGGGAACATTGATATTGCTGGTTAGAAAACTTGTCTTGGTTTTCATTATTGTTCTCCCTCTGCAATAACATCAACTTAATAGGTTTGCAAAGCCAACCTTTTCTCATTTATGGAGTACTCTGCAGCTCTTAGTAGATCTGCTTCTAAGGCAGTTGGATCATTGCTATACATCGAACGATTCTTAGATGTTTTTGAACAGCCTAAAAGTACTCAGACACAAGACTGCAACTGAACATATTAAAAAACTATTATGTAACATAAAATGCCATTTTTTTGGTTTAATAAATACCAGTTTTCTCCTTTCCTCATCATTTGTTGCATCTTAGCATTGCTGATCTCCTGTGGTCTATTGTAGCTACTTTCTCCCTACACGTATGCCTTTCAACTTGACAGCATTGCATTTATGTGATAACAGTGAACCATGGCTGTGCAATTTGCATCTGTGCAGCTGCTCTTAAGTGAGGTACACACTAGTAGAAAATCTGCCGAAAATTCCCGTCCGAGGTAAAATCGTACGATTTTCGGCTACTGTGTCCACAACTTTCAGCAGCCGATGCCGACATTTTCAATGAAAAAAAACAGAGGGACAAACAGCAACATTTTTATCGTCTGTCCCCAGACGACCAATTTTCGTTTAATGTGTATGCAATACGTCCGTGAAAAATCGTATACGAAAGACCGCGCATGATCTGAAGTTACTGACAACCCGGAAGTATGGGAACAAAAAAAAAAATCGGACGAGAAATTTCGTGAACATTTATGCACTGTCAACTAAAAACGGTAATGAACGCTGAGCAAGAGAGAGAAAAATCGGAGGATATTTTGTCCGATTTCTGTCAAGTGTGTACGAGCCTTTAGTCTCCACAAGTAGAGTGTGTGATATGGGGTAACAATGCAGGAGATCTATTAAAGACAAAGCATTATCCCTGATAACAGGAGGTGCCTGCACAGGAGACCATCAATATCATAGATCAAGCATCACTAAATGACGGACCGTGGGCCAAATGCAGACCGTGTTACTCTACCATTCAGACTTCCGTGGTCCCACCATTAAGGAGCCTTTTCTTCCCCCTGCCGTCACTTTGTAATCCTCACAGCGGGAGGCGGGACAGTTCTGGATGGAGGGCGGAGCTGCCCGAGGTTAAGAAGCAGGTGATTGGCTGCTAGGATGAAGGGCAGTCCTAGCAGCCAATCACTATCTTGTAATGCCTGCCTCCATCCAGACAGCGCAGCATGTCTCCCTCCAATCTGTCTGTGTAAGGTAGGACAGAGAGGGAGATTAAGTTAAAGCAGAGTTCCGGGCTCAAAAACAACTTTTGCCCATCCGCTTGCTGTAAATCCCCTAAAAAACAAATGGATAGTCCCGATTTTTTTTTTCTTTACTTACCTTGTTTTTGAAGAAAATATACTTACCTTCCTTCTATTTCCTCCCTCTTCGGCCGCGGCCCGCGCCATCACTTCCTGCTTGCATTGATTCCTGGGAGCTGAACGTCATCGCTCCCAGGAGTCAATGCACCTGCACCGGCCCCGCTCTTTAGTTCCTGAGCAGGCGTGTCATTCCCTGCTAAACAGCCTCTGGGCATGCCCAGAAGCTGTGCAGGGAATTCTGGACACGGAAGAGGACGCAGAAGAGGACGCGCTGGCTTCAGCTGCCCACACCTGAGATGGCAGTGCTGGAGAAGAAACTATTTCTTCTAAAAGGTAAGTGCGACCTGGGACAGTTCAGAGGCTATCCATTATGGAATGTATTAGCCCTGACTGTCCCGGGGGTATTTTTATTGAAAAAAAATTTCCGAGGTCGGAAATCTGCTTTAAACAGGGCTAAGGATTGGACTGTGGGGGGGGGGGGGGGGGGGAGCTGAGGACTGGAATGTGAGGAATGGTGTAAATAGGGGCAGAGGACATTACTGTTAATGGGGGTTGATGTCAAGGAACTGTGGGAAACACTACTGTGAAAGGGGCGGAGGGGGATGATGTAAAGGGGGAGCTGAAGACACTCATCAAGAGGGGATCTTGTTGTGAAGGGGGAGGGGGCTGATGTGCAGTGGGGACTGAGGACGCTGATGTAAGAGTGGGTTAAGATCTGTGCATGTGCATTGGGTGCACACGTCATGGGCTGCACTACACACAAGAAACACAGAAAGAAGTCCTTTACCTATTATTAAAAAATTGCGCCGCACCTAGCCGCATGGTGCTGCAGCAACATGCAATTTGGCGCACTTGAAAATGCGCAACGGTACCGACATGATATTCGGACCTCTGCTAGAAGAAAATTTTATTGACTGGACCTTGGTGAACTGTAATTCAATACACCTGTCATAGATGGTAAAAATAAAAGCAACTTCTACATTGCTGTAACCTGTTCTTCAGTACTACTACCTAGCTTCACATGAGGGTGAATTTCTTAAACCTGTTGCCATCCGCGTAATGCATATACAGTAAACTAAAAGAAACAATACCCACTCCGCGATAAATGGATAAGTATAGATATATATATCTCAAATTAACCATGTGATAATCAAAAAAAAAATGTGAAACACCAGCAACCAGAATCACTGCTATTCTTGATAGCCCTAAAAAGTATAATAAAATAAATGAAATCTATAATGCTTCATATGTAGTACAGCGCAGTGATATATAACTCACAATATTATTAAAAAAAACATTTAAAGTGATCCAAATAACATTGCATCAATAAAAACATACTACTAGTACATAAAGATAAAAATACAACGGTGTCATGTGCTTACTTGGAAAAAAAAAACACAAATCTAATAGTGATACAAAATGTTCAATAAACAAATGTGAAAATAAACAAAGTGTCCACCCTAACCTCTCATTTCTCTCTTCTGTGAAAAAATATCATGCATCTTGCAACAAAAAACTTTCCACCCAGTGATAAATGTCCTCCTGTCCACCACCCCAAAACAATCCACAGTGATTCCTTTTACCACAATAATCAGATCCGCACTCACCACACTAAAATGCCCTTCTTTCTCCAGAAAAGCCACACACAAGCTCAAACTGTCTCACAAGGAATCTTCCTCTAATAGCATGGATGGCTGCTCAGAAAAGGGCCTGTACAAGGATTTTTGTCTACACAGGCGAAAGTGCATTTTGGGGGCAGAACTGATGGAGCAGCTATGCACAGACGAAGTTTCCTCCCATTGTGCGCAGCTGCAAAGCACATAATTGGTTGCTGGGAAGCCGGTGGTCCTAGCAACCACCACTGTTAGTCTCCTGTCACATCCACATTTGGGACTCCAAACTGCAGTGTCTCCCCTCTTCAATAGAGTGAAGCTAGGCTCCAGCTGTCTCTCAAGAACTATTTTTCTGCCTATGTGGATGGCTGTTCCAGACTCCAACGGAGGATGATTCACCCCCAGAAAGGAAATGCTTGCATAGTGCAATAGATTCTTGTAAAGTAATGTATTAAAACAACCATTATATTCACAATTAACAAGTGCATAAAAGCAGGTATCAAGACATAAATCTGGTGTGGCCCCCAGTAAACTAAAAGCACTGTATACACAGCCAGTTCACTCTGTGTGTACTGGGACTACTAGACACCTGCTGTTAACCACCACTGTGTACACCATACTTTTAGTTTACTGGGGCCTGGATCAGATTTATGTCTTGATGCCCGATTCTATTTACTTGTTATTTGTGAGTATAGTAGTTATTTTAGTAAATGACTTTATAAGAATTTTACACTATAAGAATGTTTTTTTATCTGTGGGTGAATCATCCTCCTTTGAAGTCTGGAATGGCCATCCACACGGGCAGAAAAGGATTTCTTGAGAGACAGCTTGAGACTGATTTCACTCTGTTGAGAAGGGGAGACACTGCAGTTTGGAGTCCCAAGCAGCCATCCATGCTAACAGAGGAGGATCAGGGCTGTCTTACTGAATGGGCACGCTGGGCAATTGCCCTGGGGCCCCACCTGCACAGGGAGCCCCACCTGCCCAGTGACCCAACCCCAGCCAAGCATTAGTCCCGACTCCAGTATGCATCCTGAACTAAGTAGATGGCAAGCTCCTGTTGGCCCTGCGCTGCTGTCAGGACACTTGGGCCGTGTTGGGGGAGCCCACAACTGCAGGAATGCCTGTCCGCCTCCACAGGAACAGGCGCAAGCAGGACAGTTGAGTCTGACTCCCGTCCGTGTGTGTGTTCACCGGACCCAGCCGTCGAACCTGGAAGCTGTCCTGAGCCTGGCACTGCTGTACCAATAAATACTGTATAGCCTTATCGATAATTTGCATTTTTATTCTCGTGGGTGATTGTGGAGGCAGGGCTCCAGTGCACTGCATTGCCCGGGGGCCTATAATGCTGTTGAGATGGCACTGAGGAGGATTCCTTGTGAGACAGCTTGAGATTCTGCACCTTTTCTCATAAGGCAGTGGCAGCAAATGTGTGATTGGCAAGAGGTTAAACAAACTAGCTATGTAGTATTTGTAAAGCTAGGTAGTAGTACTGAAGAACAGGTTAAACCAAAGAAAAAGTCGCTTTTATTTTTACTGTCCATTGTGCTCATTCTGAGTAACCAGCAGAGGAAATCTGTATTGCTGCTGCCTTCTATATCATTTACAAACCCACAGCTTGGAACTGCTAAGGGAGATGACTATGAAGGCACCACTATGTTTACATGCTTTTGGAATGATAACGTTCACTTAGATATAAGACAATTATCACCTGGTCTAATCAACAATAATCAAATCAGAAAATGATTGTCTGCATATATGGGATCCTTTTGATCTGTCCCAACATTTCCAAGATGACAGATCTTAGCTGCCTTCAGAGAAGTCTGCACAGGGCATAAACATACTCAGCTGATGTTATATGTCTATAGAATGAGAGCTCTGATTGATTGTTCCAATCATCTGGCCACCTTTTTTGTGTCTCCGGGCACAATATACTGTACCTTTAAAGTAAATGTAAACCCGATTTATGAAATTTGACCTGGGCACATATATCTGTAGTGTTTATTTATCTCTCTCCAAAGAACTAAGTCCAGTTATTTTCAGCTTCTCCGTTCTTCCATTATCAGCAGGGCTGCTGTTAGAAATGACGGGGCCCTGTACAGCCTACCTGACAGGGCCCCCTTCAACCCCACCCTCGACCCCACCCCTGGCTCCGCCTCAAAACAAAATGCAGGTTTGTCACCCTTTACATATGCGTGCGGGACCAACGTGTGCGTTTTCAATTGCACACGAGCACAGGGGCTTTAAAAATGTTTTACATTTTATTTTATTATTTTTTTATTTCCTTTTTTTACACTGTATCGTTACATTTTTTAAAATCTCTTTTATTGCTACCAGATAGGGTGAACCACATCCCCTGTGATAGCATGGGCCATGACAGGTCCTCTTTATTTTCCCGTGTCTCTCCTCTGGCCTCCAAAGCATCCAATCAAACCAAGATCATATTGATCAGATTGAAAAATGTAGCTTGTTCAAACCGGTAATGGCTTGGATACATTAGACAGAAACCAATGATGAAATCCACTTACCCTTCTGCCACCTGTGAAGCAAATCCAGTGACTTCTTAGCCACTAGGATTACTTAAACTTTGTGCAAAATCGCTGAGGCTAAAAAATATTATAATCATTGCTGCAGCGATGACCAAGATATCACTCTTCCAATCCAGTGAAGTACTGGTACATCACTGGGCAGGAAGCGGTTGAAGAGGAGGGGTTTGGGGGGCGGGGTAAAAATGTAGTTTAGCTGCATATGTTTACTGCCCCCCCCCCCCCCAAATGCAAGTTTAAAGTAGCATCTCATTGTGTCCTATGATCATCACAAGAAAATCACACAGGCAGCACAGTCAGCAGATGCCTTATAAAGTCAGCACCCCCAGCAGCCATGTGGCGCTGTGACAGGGCACCTGCTGACTGTGCTGCCTGTGTGATTTTCATGCTAATGATCACAGGACACAGTGAGGACTCTATCCTCTATTCTTCACTAACTTTAGGCAGTGCAGCCACTCTGTCCTCCTGCTGCTCCTTGTCAGCTGCTGAGCTGCCTGCCGCCTCACATCACTCTCAGCACCTGAGGACAGGAGGCGGGAGCTGAGCATTATTGTATCCCTCCGCCAGGTAAGGCAGTGGGCAGCAGCAGCCGGGACTTTATGGCAGCAGATCAACGCGGTACACATGCACCCCCGAAAATGATGAAAAGGTCATGTCACTGTACTAACCTCCTGGGCCTCTCTGTTGACCTGATGGGGCCCAGGAAAATGTAATTACACCCCCTAAGCAAGTAAAAGTAAGAGAAAAGTTTAGAAAGTCTTATTTGTTTTAACATGCAGAAATTAACTGTAATGCTGCCCGGGCCCCTTGTGGAGCTGATGGGGTCGGGCCTGGTACAACAGGACTGGTTGTACTGCCCTATCCATGGCCCTGGTTATCAGCATTATAACTTCTGACATGCTCTCTGACACAGGAGATAAAAGCAGCTTAAAATGTTTGTCGGAGTGGGTGATTAGCAGAGAGCTGGTTTTTTCACAGCACAGCTCTGCAAATATCTTCTTTTTTCTGCCTATATGTAAGGGGGGGGGGGTGCCTTTCATCCAATCAGCTGTCACACAGTGTTTGCCAGGACTCCCCTCCCACAGCTGAAGCAGGAGGAACAATTTGTAACACGATCTGCACTTTCTAAAGAGTATAGCAAGCTGAAGACAGCAGATATACATGTAAAACTTATGTAGAGAGATTTGTTTCATCCCTGTGTTTCATCTGAGGCTGTTCACTTTACTGGGTATATGTGAAAGTTTACATCCTCTTTAAACTACATTCCTTATATATTGCTATTTTACACTGATACAGGAAAATTCAATCCTTTTCTGTTTTTCAAAGCAAGAAATGTGCATAACTACTTGGGAAAAAATACTTTGGGGGTACATTCAGAGCCGGTTCACATAGGCGCGACCCGACTTGCCGGGGCAACCTGTGAAGTCGCGGTGCGCAGCTCGCACCACGACCTCGGAGAGGAATGCACGGACTTCATATCATTGAAGTCAATGCAGGTCGCTCCAGGTCGCCCCAAAGTAGCTCAGGACCCTTTTTCTAAGACGGAGCGACTTGTGTAGCTCCTATTAGAACGGGTCCTGTGCTAATCTATGGCAGGCGACCCGCGGCGACTTGTCAGGCGACCAGGTCGCCTGCAAGTCGCCACAGTGTGAATTGGCTCTTATAAAGCAGTGAATTTGACATTCACCAAACGTTTACTGTCTGTAAGTGAATCTCCTGGTTCATGTGTTTTCAATGTCATTGTTGATATTTTCACTAAACCAACTTTCACAAGGTAACAAAGTATTTGAATGTATCAATGTTAACAGTTTCTTTTTCCAAAATAAGTCATATGTTAACTGTCAAATGCTATTACTATACAAGCCAAACCTAAAACCTGGCAGGTTGCAGTTAGGTTGCTATAGCTTGCTACATATTGTTCATTACTCCATATCTATCTATCTATCTATCTATCTATCTATCTATCTATCTATCTATCTATCTATCTATCTATCTATCTATCTATCTATCTATCTATCTATCTATCTATCTATCATTTGTCTACTTATCTCCTCAGACCACTACTATAACAGAGCAATGTCCCCCCCCCCCCCCCTATACTTACCTGAACCCAATCTCGAACCAGCACTGTGTATGAGAGCAGTGGCTCTCTCTGCTTTCTGCCTTGTCTACGGGCAGATTGATAGCAACAAAGGAAAGAGCACAGGTGCCAAACTAAGTGCAGCATGAAGGGATTTATTAATAAAAACAGAAGTGATGGTACTCACAAACATAGGAAACAACAGGGCATAAAAACATGGTAGGCATAGTGAGAAATCATCCCCATCCACAGAGTGAGAGTTCAGGATGGCCTCTACCAGTTATGGCTTCTGGGGATACTGCCAGCAGAATCAGTGGGTCCAGTGGCGTACCTAGAGCATTTGGCACCCGGGGCGGATCCCATATCTGGCACCCCCCCCCCCCCCCCCTACAACTTTAAAATGTAAAAACACCCACAGAAATTTGTAATGTTTTCAAGAATATTTATTGCACAAATTTCACAGCCCCCCACACAGTGCCCCTTGCCGTCTGCCCCCTCCCCCATCTCTCTAATCACAGTTCCTCCTTTTGCACTCTCTGCCTCCCCTGCACAGTCCTACCTTCAGCATAAATAGAGACTGCAGACATGGTACAGGAGATGGTCAGAGACTGCAGACAGCGATACAGGAGATGGTCAGAGACTACAGACTTGATACAGGAGATGGTCAGAGACTACAGACTTGATACAGGAGATGGTCAGAGACTGCAGACATGATACAGGAGATGGTCAGAGACTGCAGACATGATACAGGAGATGGTCAGAAACTGAGGACATGATACAGGAGATGGTCAGAGACTGAGGACATGATACAGAAGATGCTCAGAGACTGCAGACATGATACAGGAGATGGTCAGAGACTGCAGACATGATACAGGAGATGGTCAGAGACTGCAGACATGATACAGGAGATGGTCAGAGACTGCAGACATGGTACAGGAGATAGTCAGAGACTGCAGACATGATACAGGAGATGGTCAGAGACTGCAGACATGATACAGGAGTTGGTCAGAGACTGAGGACATGATAGAAGTTAGAAGAGCACTAGGGGGGCCGGAGAGCACAGGCGAAGCAGAGAGCACTGGAGGAGCTGAAGGGCACGGTGGGGGGGGGGCTGGAGAGAATTAAGAGGGGGTTTGGAAAGCATTGCAGGGTTGGTTGAAAGGCGCAGGGGGTGGAGAGCACTGGGGGGGGGGGGGGCAGGGAGCACTTGGGGGGTGGGCAGGGAAAACCAGGGGGGTGGAGAGCACTGGGGGGGCAGGAGGCACTTGGGGGGTGGGCAGGGAAAACCAGGGGGGTGGAGAGCACTGGGGGGGGGGGGACAGGTAGCACTTGGGGGGTGGGCAGGGAAAACCAGGGGGTGGAGAGCACTGTGGGGAGGACAGGTAGCACTTGGGGGGTGGGCAGAGAAAACCAGGGGGTGGAGAGCACTGGGGAGGACAGGTAGCACTTGGGGGGTGGGCAGGGAAAACCAGGGGGTGGAGAGCACTGTGGGGAGGACAGGTAGCACTTGGGGGTGGGCAGGGAAAACCAGGGGGTGGAGAGCACTGTGGGGAGGACAGGTAGCACTTGGGGGGTGGGCAGGGAAAACCAGGGGGTGGAGAGCACTGGGGAGGACAGGTAGCACTTGGGGGGTGGGCAGGGAAAACCAGGGGGTGGAGAGCACTGTGGGGAGGACAGGTAGCACTTGGGGGGTGGGCAGAGAAAACCAGGGGGTGGAGAGCACTGTGGGGAGGACAGGTAGCACTTGGGGGGTGGGCAGGGAAAACCAGGGGGTGGAGAGCACTGGGGAGGACAGGTAGCACTTGGGGGGTGGGCAGAGAAAACCAGGGGGTGGAGAGCACTGTGGGGAGGACAGGTAGCACTTGGGGGGTGGGCAGAGAAAACCAGGGGGTGGAGAGCACTGGGGAGGACAGGTAGCACTTGGGGGGTGGGCAGGGAAAACCAGGGGGTGGAGAGCACTGTGGGGGGGGGACAGGTAGCACTTGGGGGGTGGGCAGAGAAAACCAGGGGGTGGAGAGCACTGTGGGGAGGACAGGTAGCACTTGGGGGGTGGGCAGAGAAAACCAGGGGGTGGAGAGCACTGTGGAGAGGACAGGTAGTACTTGGGGGTGGGCAGGGAAAACCAGGGGGTGGAGAGCACTGTGGGGAGGACAGGTAGCACTTGGGGGGTGGGCAGAGAAAA
This sequence comes from Pelophylax lessonae, assembly GCF_965119305.1. NCBI lineage: Eukaryota > Metazoa > Chordata > Amphibia > Anura > Ranidae > Pelophylax > Pelophylax lessonae. The sequence continues at coordinate 756,304,001 of NC_138768.1, forward strand.
CCAGGGGGTGGAGAGCACTAGGGAGGACAGGTAGCACTTGGGGGGTGGGCAGAGAAAACCAGGGGGTGGAGAGCACTGTGGGGAGGACAGGTAGCACTTGGGGGGTGGGCAGAGAAAACCAGGGGGTGGAGAGCACTGTGGGGAGGACAGGTAGCACTTGGGGGGTGGGCAGAGAAACCCAGGGGGTGGAGAGCACTGGGGAGGACAGGTAGCACTTGGGGGGTGGGCAGAGAAAACCAGGGGGTGGAGAGCACTGTGGGGAGGACAGGTAGCACTTGGGGGTGGGCAGGGAAAACCAGGGGGTGGAGAGCACTGTGGGGAGGACAGGTAGCACTTGGGGGGTGGGCAGAGAAAACCAGGGGGTGGAGAGCACTGGGGAGGACAGGTAGCACTTGGGGGGTGGGCAGAGAAAACCAGGGGGTGGAGAGCACTGTGGGGAGGACAGGTAGCACTTGGGGGGTGGGCAGAGAAAACCAGGGGGTGGAGAGCACTGTGGGGAGGACAGGTAGCACTTGGGGGTGGGCAGAGAAAACCAGGGGGTGGAGAGCACTGGGGAGGACAGGTAGCACTTGGGGGGTGGGCAGAGAAAACCAGGGGGTGGAGAGCACTGTGGGGAGGACAGGTAGCACTTGGGGGGTGGGCAGAGAAAACCAGGGGGTGGAGAGCACTGTGGGGAGGACAGGTAGCACTTGGGGGGTGGGCAGAGAAAACCAGGGGGTGGAGAGCACTGTGGGGAGGACAGGTAGCACTTGGGGGGTGGGCAGAGAAAACCAGGGGGTGGAGAGCACTGTGGGGAGGACAGGTAGCACTTGGGGGGTGGGCAGGGAAAACCAGGGGGTGGAGAGCACTGTGGGGAGGACAGGTAGCACTTGGGGGGTGGGCAGAGAAAACCAGGGGGTGGAGAGCACTGGGGAGGACAGGTAGCACTTGGGGGGTGGGCAGGGAAAACCAGGGGGTGGAGAGCACTGTGGGGGGGGGGACAGGTAGCACTTAGGGGGTGGGCAGAGAAAACCAGGGGGTGGAGAGCACTGTGGGGAGGACAGGTAGCACTTGGGGGGTGGGCAGAGAAAACCAGGGTGTGGAGAGCACTGTGGGGAGGACAGGTAGCACTTGGGGGTGGGCAGGGAAAACCAGGGGGTGGAGAGCACTGTGGGGAGGACAGGTAGCACTTGGGGGGTGGGTAGAGAAAACCAGGGGGTGGAGAGCACTGGGGAGGACAGGTAGCACTTGGGGGGTGGGCAGAGAAAACCAGGGGGTGGAGAGCACTGTGGGGAGGACAGGTAGCACTTGGGGGGTGGGCAGAGAAAACCAGGGGGTGGAGAGCACTGTGGGGAGGACAGGTAGCACTTGGGGGGTGGGTAGAGAAAACCAGGGGGTGGAGAGCACTGGGGAGGACAGGTAGCACTTGGGGGGTGGGCAGAGAAAACCAGGGGGTGGAGAGCACTGTGGGGAGGACAGGTAGCACTTGGGGGTGGGCAGAGAAAACCAGGGGGTGGAGAGCACTGTGGGGAGGACAGGTAGCACTTGGGGGGTGGGCAGAGAAAACCAGGGGGTGGAGAGCACTGTGGGGAGGACAGGTAGCACTTGGGGGTGGGCAGAGAAAACCAGGGGGTGGAGAGCACTGTGGGGAGGACAGGTAGCACTTGGGGGGGGGCAGGGAAAACCAGGGAGGTGGAGAGCACTGTGGGGAGGACAGGTAGCACTTGGGGGTGGGCAGGGAAAACCAGGGGGTGGAGAGCACTGGGGAGGACAGGTAGCACTTGGGGGGTGGGCAGAGAAAACCAGGGGGTGGAGAGCACTGTGGGGAGGACAGGTAGCACTTGGGGGTGGGCAGGGAAAACCAGGGGGTGGAGAGCACTGGGGAGGACAGGTAGCACTTGGGGGGTGGGCAGAGAAAACCAGGGGGTGGAGAGCACTGTGGGGAGGACAGGTAGCACTTGGGGGGTGGGCAGAGAAAACCAGGGGGTGGAGAGCACTGTGGGGAGGACAGGTAGCACTTGGGGGGTGGGCAGAGAAAACCAGGGGGTGGAGAGCACTGGGGAGGACAGGTAGCACTTGGGGGGTGGGCAGAGAAAACCAGGGGGTGGAGAGCACTGTGGGGAGGACAGGTAGCACTTGGGGGGTGGGCAGAGAAAACCAGGGGGTGGAGAGCACTGTGGGGAGGTCAGGTAGCACTTGGGGGTGGGCAGGGAAAACCAGGGGGTGGAGAGCACTGGGGAGGACAGGTAGCACTTGGGGGGTGGGCAGAGAAAACCAGGGGGTGGAGAGCACTGTGGGGAGGACAGGTAGCACTTGGGGGGTGGGCAGAGAAAACCAGGGGGTGGAGAGCACTGTGGGGAGGACAGGTAGCACTTGAGGGGTGGGCAGGGAAAACCAGGGGGTGGAGAGCACTGAAGGGGACAGGGAGCTAGGGAAAGATGAATTCCTCATATGCAGCTGCCCCATCCCCCTCCTATTCAGCACACACACTTCGGCACTCACCTTCTTCCTGCTGAGGCTGAGACTCCGCCCCTTCGTCCCACCGAGGCCCCGCCCCCTTCTCCCGCCGCGGCTCCGCCCCTTATTCCCACCGCGGCTCCGCCCCTTATTCCCGCCGCCGTTACGCCCCCCCGCAGCGCAGCGCTGACTGAAGGAGCTGCCTTCACAGCGATACGGAACACGCCGGGCAGGACACCGGCTGACACCCCCAGTGCGCCCCCCGCCCCCCCCCCTGGTACGCCACTGAGTGGGTCCCAAACCCATCCTTTTGCACCAGTACCATTGCTTTCTTTTCAGATCGATAGCAACAAAATCCATTGGCTCCCTCTGCTGTCAATCAAATCCTGTGACGAAGCACTGTCTGTGCTTACAGATAGACGCAGACAGGGCAGCTTTAACAAGAGCCTACATGAGTGTCCCCATAGTAAGCTGCTTTCTATGGGGGCACTCGCCAAAGAGGAGGAACCAGGAGCGCTGGTAGGGGACCCCAGGAGAAGAGAATCAGGGCTGCTCTGCGCAAAACCATTGGACAGAGCAGGTAAGTATACCATGTTTTTTATTTTAATTAAAAAAAAAAAAAAAAAAAAAACTGAAGCTTTAATATCACTTCAAGCCAAAACTTTGTTTAATTTGGATAGAGCAGGAGATGTTAGGTCTCATTCACATGGGCAATTAGGGCCAATCAGCAAGTCTCAGCAGCATGTAGAAGCAGATTCTTGCAGCTGGAATCGCTGGTATATACATTTAGCTGTGGCTGCTCTGCCTATGTGAATAACAAGCTGCATTAGTCAGAAATGTCGCTGGCTGTCCAAGCGCAAATGCACATGCAGTTGGGTGATCATCCAACCCTAAGCACAGGTAACCTTTGCATGTGCATTTACTCACATATCCAGATGATGTCAGCTTGTCATTCATTCACATTGACAGAGCGGCCACTACTAAACCTTTGATTGTCCATGTGAAGGAGGGAGCTCAAAAGTTTGGATTTTTTCCTCAGTTTCTGTCCTAACCTCCCTTCACTTTTTCCTAACAGGGACACAAACAGCGAGAAAAACCTGACAGAGGTCCTAATGTCCCCTAACCACTCTATACAAAACTAAAAAAAAAGGACATTTTGACATTTGTTTTTTTAGCTTAACATTGAACTAAAAAAACAAAAAACAAAAACAAACAAACATTCCCTAGTAAATGATTTGTTAAAATTCTTATCCCAGCACTTGCAGTTTACAACTTTCAGTGCTGCTGGCTCCTCAGTGCTACATCCCTGAAATTCCTGTTTTCACAAAAAAAGCTACCAGTGAACAGTGCAGTCTCCTGTTAGTCTGTTAGCTTGGGGAAGAGGAAGGAGGAGCAGGGGAGTGTCTTGCTATCCCAAACTATGGGGCTGTGTGTTTCTATTGATGCACAAAGTGTAGGAAGATACAACTCTAGTTCTTGCATGCAAGGGTGGCTCCATATAATGCTGCATGAGAAAGAAACCACCCTGAAGCAGAAAACCTAGGACAACAGTCATGGCACCAGCCTAAACAGGAACACAGGCAAGTATTAAAACATAAAAAAGCTGTATATTCAGTAAGCGATTAAGCCCTGGTTTCAAGCTACTACGTGCGACCTCAAAGGCAACTTTTCAGTGCAGCTGCATGGTGGCTTGCTGACACTCTGTGTGACTTCATTTAACAGGTGTCAATGCAAGTCACAATGAAGTCGCACAAAAATAGTGCAGGGAGTTTTTCAAAGTGGCTGCAACTTGACTCATAGCAATTAGAAGGCTTTTATTGCCGCTAATGAGGTGCGACCTGTCATGTGACTTTGAACTCTCAAGCTGCATGACAAGTCGCACTGGTGTGAACTAGGGCTTAATAAGCTGCTGAAAGTGCTTCAAAAATGAGGGTTTAAAGTGGTTTTAAATCCAAAACCAAAAATGAAATGAATGTGGTCGCTGTATTCCTTTTCTTTTTGAAGCTTTTTTTATATCTGTTTTTACTGAATGATCTAAAACATTTTCCAGCTTACCATTTATTAAATGTGGTGTCTGCATTGGTTTTCTTTTTCTAAGCTTTTTTTTCCATCTGTTTTCTCCTGTTGATCTGATCAGTAACACACCTCCTGTATTAGGGTGCCTACCTACCCTCTGGATCAAAAAGCAACAGAGACACCTTTGGACAACGGCATTGCTAATCTGGGAGGAGGATAGTGTTTGATGGACTTGCGAATTTAGATGCATTAAACAAAATGAAGCCAAACTTCAGTTAACACTGAAGCAGTTTGGCCTCTTACATACGATACTCCTGTTTGAGCATCTCCTTTTTCAGCTGTAAATTTCAGGCGTTTTTGTCTTATTGAAATTTGCGCATTCGCGTGCATTTTCAATTGTGCAAATTCGTGTCTTTTTGCGCAGATTTGTATCTTTTCACGCAAATGTATTTTCGCGTTCTTGGAAAATATGCAAATTAGCATTTTTCAGATCAACAGCATGTTCGTACGTGTTCATGTGTTCGCAATCGCGCGTTTTTGCATGCATTTGTGTGCATTGGGTGCAAATTACTGTACAAAAATGCAGATTTTTCTATTTTGTTCTTACTGAAGAATGCACGGCACTCATTTACGCGCCTGTGTGCATAGGCATATTACAATGAATGGGCTGTATTTTAGCTCAGAAAAAAAAAAGCTGTACTGAGCTTTTTAAGCTGCAGTGTGCAAGAGGCCTTAAAGCAACAGTTTTTTTTTTCTTTTGGGATAAAGATTTTACATAAATAAACGTTGATCATTGTAAGCACCCCTGTCAGTATTAAATGATTTGTCCCAAACCAACTGCTACATTTTTAGAAGAATTTGTTCTGTTGAAACACAACAGAAATGCTGTCAGTATCACTGGGTGAAAATAAAAGAAAGAAAGCCTAAAAAAAAGCGAAATGCAGCCATCACATCTAAGAATTGGTAAGCTGTATAAGTGCCGGTTCACATTTCTGCAATGCGGGAACGCTGCGAATATACAGCGTGTTCCCGCATCGCATCCGCACTCTGGCAGTGTGAACCATATGCGATATGCTGGGGCTGTCAATTAATAATTAACGACACCCCCAGATCAGATTGCATATCGTAGTGCGATCTGAAAGTTTGCACAGAATCGGATCGCACTAGTGTAAACCACCATGCGATCCGATTCTGCTGCGGACCAAAAAAAGGGTCCTGTGCGTGTTTTAGTGCGATTGCGATGCGAATTCAGCCATACAAACTCTATAGCTGAATTTGCACCGCACAGACATCACATGTAATTTTAGGAGCAGTGCGCTCCGAATTACATGTGATCTCTGTGATCTCACAAATGTGAACCGGCGCTTATATTAAATGTTTGCGTTTATAATAATTTAACCTGGCATTTTTTATGTATTGTATTCAGATCAGTGTTTAAAAAACAGTAGGAGTTCTTTGCAAATGTTGAATTAATGAACATACAAAAGATTTTCTACAAAATCCCTTGGTATATCTAAAGCCAGTATTCTTTTGGAAGTATGAGCATGTTAATATTTTTATATGTAAATTGATGGCTTCTAGATTGTAAGCTCTAAGGAGCAGGGCCCTCTAATTCCTCCTGCATTGAATTGTATTGTAACTGCATTGTCTTCCCTCATATTGTAAAGCGCTGCGCAAACTATTGCTATATAAATCCTGTATAATAATAATAATAGTGGTAAAAGGGCTCTGCCAATAACTCTACAGACTCTATGAGGACACTTGAGATAAACTGACAAGCACCCAAAGATAGGTAGTAAATATGACATAAACAAGTAATAGAAATGACAGCAGAGAAGCACTTGGCTATACATTGATTTACCTTGATGAGGTTGTGGGTCACTGCTGCCACCTTTGCAGCTCCTCCTTTTACCCAAGGCGCATGGGTCCCTGTGCCATACCCATGCCAGGCTACTAGATAGGGGTTGTGCATGGTGATCCAATATTTCACCCGATCGCCAAACTGCTGGAAGCAGAAAGTTGCATACTCATTGAAGAGGTGGATGACACTCTGGTTTGCCCAGCCGCCGTACTGCTCCTGGATGGGCACAGGTAGGTCCCAGTGGTACAGGGTGATGATGGGCTCTTTGTGCTTACTAAGGAGAACATTGATGATACGGTTGTAGTAGAGGATTCCCTGCTCGCTGGGGATGTTATTTCCCTGTGGGAAAAGCCTTGGCCATGACAAGGAGAAATGGTAAAAATCCACCCCTAGTAACTCCAAGGCTGGTAGCTCTTCTCTAAGGAAGCTATCTGAGATGCCTTCACGGTGCCCAGATGTGCGGTTTGCCAGCAAGGGCTGGCGAGATTTCATATACTGGTCCCATACTGATTGTCCTCTGGTGGAGTGATCTTCTTCCACCTGCAGAGAAGAACTCCCTACACCCCATAGAAAGTCGCTGGGGAAGGTTCCATAAGTAAAGAGTTGGCTTTTATTTAAGGGGTTCACCTGACTCATCCTTTCCCAGACTTTTCTGCCTTCTCCTGGTCTACCTGCGACTTGTCCTGTGCAAAGCAAAACCACAAAGATCCAGCAGCCTTTCAGCCAAATTGAATCCATGGTCCCCCTCTATGGTCTCCTGGTTTGGGGTCTTCTTTTATGCATTAGGATGAGCAGCCTTCCATTCAATGGCTGAGGGTCCTCAGAGAGAATAGATGTCCCACTGACTCTGCTGACTTCTGCAGGCAGCGCTGTCTTATCTCAGCTGCTCTATAGAACTGAATTGTAAAAGTGCTGTCAATGATTAGCTTGAACTGTGTGCTCAGGAGGGGTCGCTGACGGAGGGGGCGGTGAGTCCTTGTATCAGCTCTATTGGTAGCTAGATATTCCTGGCCAATATGTTACCTATCCTAGGAGAACTCACACACCTACCTACACACCTCTGTATTATAATAGCTTCTTTAGCTATAAGATCCATCAATAGTGGAAGCGCATGTTTTAGAATGATATGCTAGATTCTAAGCTTACTGTAAAACTAGAAAGCCCAGCATGCCCTCCCAACCTATAATTTGAGGTATAAACTCTACTGGTCTTTATACCCAAGCTATCAGGCATTATAGGTTTGTGCACACATTGCCAATTTCTGAAATAAGTTTTAGGGACTGCAAGACTAAGCATGCCTTGTTGTTACAAATTGAAAAGATTCAGTGGAACCACAAAACTAAGCATGCCCTGTTACATAGCTTTTTGTGTATACTACAAGAGCAAGTCTACCCTTCTAACCTCTTAATATTTGTTAAAGAACAACAAATCCATGAGATGACCTGGAACTACAAGACACAGCTTGCCTCCATCCGTCCCTAACTCCCAAGATATTCTGAGACTTGTAGTTCCACAAATAATTCTGTGCTCCCAGTTTCTCCGGCACTACATTTCCCAACTCATATTACCTCTGCATCTCCTGACTCACAGGGAATACTGAGATTTGTAGTTCCAAAAATGACTGTTTAACCGCAGTCTTCCCATCTCTGCATCCCCCGAATCACATGTCCTCTGCATCCCCTGGCTCACAAAGCACACTGAGACTTGTAGTTCCACAAATGACTCTGTGCTCCCAGTTTCCCTAGCACTACATTTCCCAACTCATATCACCTCTGCATCTCCTGACTCACAGGGAATATTGAGACTTGTAGTTCCACAAATGACTGTTTAACTGCAGCCTTCCTTTCTCTGCATCCCCTGAATCACATGTCCTCTGCATTCCCTGGCTCACAAAGCACACTGAGACTTGTAGTTCCACAAATGACTGTGCTCCCAGTTTCCCTAGCACTACATTTCCCAACTCATATCACCTCTGCATCTCCTGAATCACAGGGAATACTGACATTTGTAGTTCCACAAATGACTGTTTAACTGCAGCTTTCCTATCTCTGCATCCCCTGACTCACATGTCCTCTGCATCCCCTGGCTCACAAAGCACACTAAGACTTGTAGTTCCACAAATGACTGTGTGCCCAGAGCTTTCTCATCTCTGCATCCCCTGACTCATATCTGCCCTGCATCTCCTGCCTCACAATGCACACTGAGACTTGTAGTTCCAAAAATGACTCTGTGCTCCCAGTTTCCCTAGCACTACATTTCCCAACTCATATCACCTCTGCATCTCCTGACTCACAGGGAATACTAAGATTTGTAGTTCCACAAATGACTGTTTAACTGCAGCTTTCCTATCTCTGCATCCCCTGACTCACATGTCCTCTGCATCCCCTGACTCACAAAGCACACTGAGACTTGTAGTTCCTCAAATGACTGTGTGCCCAGAGCTTTCTCATTTCTGCACCCCCTGACCTAAATGCACTCTGCATCTACTTGCTCACAAAGCACACTGAGACTTGTAGTTCCACAAATGACTGTGGGCCCAGAGCTTTCTCATCTCTGCATCCCCTGACCTAAATGCACTCTGCATCTACTTGCTCACAAAGCACACTGAGACCTGTAGTTCCACAAATGACTGTGTGCCCCCAGCTTTCCTATCTCTGCATACCCTGACTCTTATCTCCTTTGCATCTCCTAACTCACAAAGCACACTGAGACTTGTAGTTCCACAAATGACTGTGTGCCCCCAGCTTTCCTATCTCTGCATACCCTGACTCTTATCTCCTTTGCATCTCCTGACTCACACAGCACACTGAGACTTGTAGTTCCACAAATGACTGTGTGCTCCCAGCTTTTCTATCTCTGCATCTCTCCTTTAGCCCCAGCAAACACTATTTCAGCCAACCAGCCAACATGTCACTGGTAGTAAATAGTCATTTATGACTGTAGATAAAACTGGGAACAAAAACAGTCAAGGTATCATGAAATAATTATTAATGCTGGTAAATATAGCTGCTAGGTGCTGCAGGTAGCTTTTCTAGAAGAGCCTGTTGTGCAATGATGCATGCGATTACTGTACCTATCTAGGCTTGCAATGTCTGTTTACAGTACATGGTGAAAATGTATCTTTTTGCAATGCAAAGATTTTCCAAATTGTTATCACTGCAGGCATCAGTCTCTGTGACACTTGTAAATAACATGTTTTTTTGTGTGTGTGTGTTGTGATATACTTGTTTTACATACCTATCACTTCTAGTCTCAAGTAGACTTCATACCTCTGACAGTGGAAACAGAAACTGATCTTGCTCCTTATCATACTGGATAAGGGAGGAGAGATAATGATACAACACTGCAAACAGCAAATCTAGGTGCCTTTACATACCAGATCATCATTATCCTATTATGCAAAGCATCAAGGTTTGTGTTTGTTCTTCTTAAAGGAACCCTGTAATGAAGAAGAGAATGGTACATTGACTGACCCCCACTTATTAAAATACCAGTTTCTTGGCTTATATGCTGTTCCAGTAGCTTCAGTACCTTCGGTCATTGAGCTGGAACAAGTATGCTGATTAAGAGTTCTGATTTGACAATGAGACAATCGTTTAGAGGAAAAGATATTTCGTCTCCAAATTTGGAAAGGTTTCTTCACAGTTAGAGCTGTGAAAATGTGCAATAGACTCCCTCCAGAGGTGGTCCTGGCCAGCTCACTAGATTGCTTTAAAAAAAAAAAAAAGCCTGGATTTTTCTTAGGTGTACAAATTAACCACTTTAGCCCCAGAAGATTTGGCTGCTCAAAGACCAGGCCCTATTTTGCGACTTGCGTGATTTTAACGGACAATTGCGTGGTCGTGCAACGCTGTACCCAAATTAAATTGACGTCCTATTTTTCCCACAAACTGAACTTTCTTTTGGTGGTATTTGATCACCTGTGCGATTTTTATTTTTTGCGCTATAAACAAAAAAAGAGCGACAATTTTGAAAAAAGAATATTTAATAAGCGTATTTTGATTGGTTTGCGCAAAAGTTATTGCGTTTACTAACTACGGGAAAGATTTATGTCATTTTGATTTTTTTTTTTTAACTAGTAATGGCGGTGATCTGCAATTTTTTTTTGCGGGACTGCGACATTGTGGCGGACAGATCGGATTTTTTACACTTTTGGGAGTACCAGTGACATTACTACAGTAATCAGTGCTATAAATATGCACTGTTACTGTAAAAATGACACTGGCATGGAAGGGGTTAACTTTATTGGGGATCAAGGGGTCAAGTGTGTCCCTAGGGGCATGATTCTAACTGTGGAGGGGCGTGGCTTGTGATGTAGTCACAGAGACATGCGATCCTACATAGCAGGATCGCATAGCCTCTGTGATTACTTTAGTGAGAATGACAGACGGCTGTGTTTACATCAGCCGTCTGTCCTTCTCTCACTGCAGAGGGAGACCGCGAGTGGCCAGCGGCCATTGAGGCCGCCGGTCACACGCACTCCCCAGCCGACTAGCGAGGGCGGGAGCGCGCCTCCGGCGGCACGCGGTCGCCCCCTAGCTCCTCCCAGGCTAGCGCCGTACATGTACGTGGATACTAATATTTATTAGTAAAGTTGATCAAGGGAATATAAGATTGCCTCTCGGGGGATCAGGAAGGAATTTTTTCCCCTGCTGTAGCAAATTGGATCATGCTTTGCTGGCGTTTTTCGCCTTCCTCTGGATCAACTGTGGTTATTGGATTGTGTATATGGGATTGTATGATTGTGTTTTCTTTTTTGTTTTTTATTGGTTGAGCCAGATGGACTTGTGTCTTTTTTCAACCTGACTAACTGTGTAACTATGTAATGATTTTTCTCATTTGCGTGCTTTTTTGGGGTTAGTTATTCTGTGTTAAAGTCAGAAACAACCAGGCAACTTTCTTCTTTAGAAGAAATACCCTATCCCCAGGACCAGATTGTACGATTTTCATTTAATCAGTACAGTTTTCATCCAAAAAAAATCAGAAGAGCAAGACCACGCATGCTAGGAAACAAAAGAATACATTACAATACAATACAATCCATCACTTCCAAAGTTGTATTCTGTTGTACAAGAATTTTCGTAAATTGAGTAACCTCTACATTTTCGATATGAGACTAGCATGCAAAAAAAAAAAGGATGATCATTCCTCCGATATTCTCATTGTGTGTAGGAGGCTTAAAGTGTTACTAAACCCACAACAGTAAAATCAGTCTATATATGCAGTAAAGCATGCTTATTATACTCAATGTGGAACCTAAGGGGTTAATCCTCTGCATTGTGAAAAAAGGCTATTTGATCCTGTCTTGTCTGATCCTCCCCTTCTTTTACTGTCCTCAATCCATCTGGTGATAGCACAGTGCCCCAGGAGGCACTCTGCACATGCTCAGTTTGTTGCTAGAGAGTTTTTCTTTTTTTTGGGAGGGTGCATTTGATCAGCACAGGGCCAATCAGCACTGTTCAGACGGAGGCTCAGGGGTCATGCAGCCTCATAGGGCAACTAGAGGAGAATGAAAACTCCTCCTACAAGCTTGAACCAGTGCTCGGCTAGACACTCATAGAAGTCACAAGACTGCTATAGACTGCTGCTGAGAAAAGGTATTTAGCAGTTTATATTTACTAAAATAATTGCATTTCCATGTTCTGTGTACTGTGGTAGACCAGATATAGCGAATGCAGGGTTCTGGGTTTAGTAACACTTTAAGGATGGTCAAAGAATGTATGTATGTCCAGTTGCCATCAGAGATCACTGATCATTTGTAGACAGAACAGAAAGGTCAGAGATGCAGACAAAATCCAAATATTTGATGCTTTTTACAGGTTAGAATTCATTTTGATGCCCAATATAGTAAGAGGGGAGGTATAGGCAGATATCCGCTGCTGATATTTGGCAAATGAACAATAGCAATCAGGCAAGGCTTTCTAATCTGTCTACAGACATCAGATCATTGCCTGATCTGGCCAAAATATTTATGTCTATGGGCACCTATGAAGGGAGAATGTTATGGATTAAAATACTAATGGCTGGAGAAATGGGCGACTTGGATACATTATACCTCAACTATTCCGGAGAGCCTCCCCTTGAGCTACCCTCTCATTTGTTCAGTACCTGGACTACTTCATACCCACCGGATAGCGCACAATATTTGGGAACTGTTTCGGCTTTTATGTAGCCCTAGACACCACTTCTATATTTTCTTTGGTTCTTCCCTCTCCCCTTCTTTTCTTCTACCCCTCCCCACTCCCTTCCCCCCCTTCTAGGACTTATTTTATGTTAAGGGACATGCTGATGGGCAAATTTTATGCTAAGGGTCATGCTGATGGGCATAATTAATGCTAAGGGTCACACTAATAGGCATATTTTATGTCAAGGGTCCCGCTGATGGGCAAATTTTATGCTAAGGGTCATGCTGATGGGCACATTTTATGTTAAGGGGCACTCTAATGGGCATATTTTATGTTAAGGGGCACTCTAATAGGCATATTTTATGTTAAGAGCAACGCTGATGGACACGTTTTGTTTTGCCCATCAGCAGTGTGCCCCTTAACATAAAATGTGCCCATCAGAGTGCCCCCTAACATAAAATGTGCCTATCAGCGTGCCCCTTATTTTATGTTAGGGGCACTCTAATGGGCATATTTTATGTTAAGAGCAACACTGATGGACACGTTTTGTTTTGCCCATCTTTCATAGCACAGACTTCAGACTCGGACCTCGGCCCAAAGAAAATTTTAGGGACCGGACCTCCTTGAATTTTAATTCATTACCCCTGCCCTAGAAAGATGTGTAGCATACCTCCTAAGGAGCCGCAAGTAGAATGGGATCCCCCACCCTGCACAGCCAGGCACTCAGAGTCATAAAACAGTCCGTGACTTTGTTTTTTTATTTTATTGAGGGATATAATTTGGATAGGGGTTGGAGTTTATGGGATTTGACTTCAAACACACTTCAGGGACAACTCTTTCTATATACAGTCTCTATATACAGCTCCTTTTCTTTCTCCAGCACACACTTGCTTGAACCTAGCAGAACCCAACTATGTCACCCTGTAGTAACTTTGTAGCAAAGGCCCATTACAGACAGGGAAACGCAGCCCCTATACTTGGAGAACAGATGGGGTGACACAGCTCATACTTCCTCTCTGTGGTCACTTCTCCCAGCACCACCTCTTCAGGCCCTGCCAGCCCTCCTGGCTGCAGCAGCCCCTTTCACTAGCCCTCCAGGCTAACTTCTCCCACAGTGCTCCAGACTGACACTCACCAGCCCACCCGGCTTACTCTCTCTGAAATCTCCCGGATGTGCTGACCTACTCCCACTGTCCTCTCACTTGCTCCCACACCTCCAGGAAAGGATTCCTCCATGTGTTGTAGAGGGTCCCTCAAGCAACTGAGCCCCAGACCCAAAGTCACCCTCCCCTCCAGACTAAGAGGCGCCCTCAAGGGCCACCAACAGCCTCCTCAGCACTCTATCTCAATCTTCCACTTGAATGCCCCTGCTGGTATGCCTATTAATGAGGTGCCTACCCCCTTCCAGCCCTTGCTGGGGATTGGTAGGTGATCTCATAAATATGCCAAACTGCTCCTCCTAACCTCTACCTCCTATGTCTAGAACATTCTTCAATGTTCCAGAGAAGGGAGGGGGGGCACCAGAGAAGCCCCTGAGTCATTGTTCTCAGCCAAGCCAATGTCTGTGGACATCGTTACATCATGTGGCAATCGCAAACTCATATGGGTCTGTTTATAAATGTTTTCACATAACTTTCTCCCAGAATTACCACATTTTTCCAAATGAATCCAATACAAAAAGTGTGAGTTTTGTGTACCATTCTTTTGAGAAAATACAATTAGCTGATTTGGATGCCATGCTCTCCAGCAATTGGCATGGGCATAGCAGCTGAATTCAGAATCGTGCATGCTCAGCCACTGGGAAAATTCATTAAGCAGAAGGGCTGGATTGTGCATATATAATTTGTTAATGGGTTATGTACCTATAGACTTTAGATATACAGATGTTGGATTACTTTTCTTATCAGAAAAAACTGGATACAAATCTGGCAGCATATGATGCACTGTCAACAACAAAAGGTACAATAGTGAGAGGTTTGTTGTGGGGAAAAGCTATTGGCCAAAATTATTATTATTAATTTTTCATCCATTTGCTTATAGTCTGAAGTCTGTAAGTAGTCATTGATTGAAGTATCCTGCTAGCAAATTCTGAGGTTATTATGTAAAAAAAAAAACATGTAACTAATTCATAGGTACAATCTCTCCAACTTTCTGAACTGATCCATTTTGGGCTACACAATTGAGGTTGTAGCATGTGTTACGATAATCTAAAGTACAAAAGTGTTTTATATTACCAAATATATCTACTGGAAAACCAGATATTTTGAATACTTAGTCATATATATCAGTGGCTATATATGAAAAATCCTGAGATTTACAGTAGCCCGAAAGTTGGATATTTGGATTGGTTGCACAATGATAGCTCACCAGGGAAGGACTGGGCCAGGGGGCAGGGGGGCAATTGCCCCCCTGACTCCTCTGATGTCCTGTAAAAAGGCTGCACCGCTTCGGCCACAGACATGCCTTAAAGGATTCCTGTTGAAGAGAAGTAAATAGTCCCCGCCACTTACCTACTGAGTGCGGGTTGAAGACTAGGTCAGAGCGCAGACCCCCCAGCATGGATGGTGTAAACTGTGTTTGAGCAGAAGCCAGCAGTTCCATGCCCCACTGAAGACTCTCCTCCCCTGGCCAGCCCCAACCAAGCTGTCCCAGTTCCCCTCAAACCGCCCCTGGTTGGGAACCTGAATTCAGCCGGTGAATAGAGAGTACCTGGAGCAGGGCTTCATCTTGGAATGGGGGTCAGGAGGAGGCCAGAAAGATGGAGAGTGGGAGGGGGGCTGATTTGCTGCACCATGGGCCTCTGGTCCGAAAGTTGCCAGTCTGCCCCTGTAGCTCACAAAGGTATAAATAGATTGCATGTATAGTTGCCAAGTTATCCATATTTGGCTCATTGCCATACAATTACTATATTATTTACTATATTATTTTTAAGACTACACACACAAATATTTGCATTTATTGATCAGCACTTTTGCCAATCAGCCAGAAATTTAGAGACAGAAAAATGTAGATTGATTGAGGCTTTTAATAAGTTCATGATTTAATATAAATGTAAAGAGTATTAGTACAAGCAAACAATATTTTTTTAGTCAAATGTTCACTTGATGTCTTCTTGAATATTTATTTTATTTGTCTCCCAACACTGGAAGAGTCTCTTTATGTTATTTAGCACTGTGTTATATAATGTCAGCCTACCTAAGCACTGCTCCTGTCCCGATGGTTATAATAGTATCATAGCTCCCAACTGTCCCTGATTTCCAGGAACTGTCCTTAATTTGGAACAAAGTCCCTCTGTCCCTCTTGGCTCCTCATTTGTCTCTCATTTTGGTCTGATCTATATAGTTGTATATAAAATGCTATATTTAGTTTTCAAATAGTGTTTCCCAGTGCCAAACCTTTCATCCATTATTCTAAATTTTTGCATTTGTAAATTTCAAAAGCCAGTTTAAAGGAATAGTAGTGGTAAAAAAACAAAAAAAAAAACACTCGCAGGTTTAAATGATATATGTTTTGTATAAATCTCCTTTTAAGGGGTGTGGCAGATGCCTACATACTTTTGCTAATAGGTGTCCCCCGTTCCCATCTCAAAAAGTTGGGAGGTATGTAGTATGAATTAGAATTACTATTATATCAGCCTCATTCTTGAAAACTGGATACATTTCAAATTTACAATTATTATACACCATAATAAGGCCTCTTTTATATGGGAAGTGTGGGGAGCAGTGAAAACAGGCAGCTGAGCCATGGTTTTTCAGCCTGTTCACTTGTTCCGGCTGCAATGCTTTGCTTTACGGCCACAGCAAATTTAACACAGCATGTCAAAATGAATGTAATGAGAAAACCAGTACACTAAGAAAGATTCTGAAGCAAGATTTACTGAGATCATATAACCACAAAAAAAGCTACACCAACATTTCGAGAGCACGGTGGCCCTCTTTTTCAGTTCCTCCGTATAAAGATTTATGCAAAAAATAGCGGTCCTCATGGTGTAGTAATTTCAAGAAGGTATTTATTTAAAAGTAGTAGTTAACCAAGCAAATATACAATTCCATGAGAACAGTACAAAAGATCTTACATTAGCACTACACACATAATACCCCTTCATATTAGTACCGAGACCTTTATATGGTAACGAAACATGTGGAAGCACCAACTCGAATATGTCTATCTGCCTTGCCACAGCTAATGACATTATACACCACTATAGCGATTAGGCTATGTATGTTCATGGACAATTAGAAGCCTAGAGAATACCCACAGACATGTACAGAAAATACAATAATGCCACACTGAAGTTATCAATACTGTAGCAAGCTATAGGAGATCAGCAAAATAGGGAGCTAGGCCTGGTATTGCTAACCATGCCTCCCACAGTTTATAGAATTTGTTAGGTGTGCCCCTATTACGAAATATTTGTTGTTCTTTCAGAAAGGTGTCATAAACCTGGAGATGCCATTCCTCATGTGTGGGAGGCCTAGGAGATAGCCACCTCAAAGAATGGTTTTGCGTGCAATAAACAATAATCCATTAACAGGTACTAAGACTTCAGTTGGAAGAACCTAATAAGCATATTTTAGGATCTAGATCAATGCGTGTTTGGTAAGCGCAGTTAATTGTATCCACCAGAGCACACCAGTACCTAACCAATTTGGGGCACTTCCACAACATATGAAGTAAGTCCGTAGTAGATCTTTAACATCTCGGCACTCAAGGGTATCCCGTCTGCCCCACTTAAATGATTTCAGCGGGTCCTAAATGCTATGTGGATTATAAACAGTTGGGAAAAACGTTGTGTGGGTGATAGGGGCATGGAAGGTACTTTGCCCAAAATATTTTGCCATACGTCTGCTACAGAGACTGCTTAGCTGTCCTCTGAAAAATGATACACTGTAGGGAATATAAAGAATATAAACTTTCCAGTGCATATATTTCCTTACATATCCTCCATCACGCCACCAAGTCCCCAAGTCGTGCAGTTTCCCGTGTACTGTGGTATGACCAAGTATCAGGCTGGCAGCAGGCTCCTCTAGGCACTGCTTTCCTAGTAGAAGCAGCAGCAAAAAGAGGTATCTCCTAAATAATATTGTAACTTAGCTGGCAGTCATCGATGCTTAGAGGGTTCAGCTTCCAAAAATCCAGGGATCCAAATTGGGGACTTAGACAATCTAGTGACAGCAGGATATGTTCCAGGTTTCTAGCATTATTTGAGAACACCAGACAATTTCTGAACTTGATGAGGAAAGGCAGTCAGAGATGCCTGCTATAAGAAAGGTTTTCCAACTTGTTGGAAAATCTCCTTGTGAGCAGGACTGATCCTTCAGCAATCTATTTAGAGGACTGAAGAGACAGAAGTAGCACTTAGTGCCAGGTGAGGATTTTGAGGTTTCTGGCAATTCTGTGAGTGATCCTCCTCATAATCTGAGACATCTGTTTACCTACGGTCAGCCAGTCTAGAAGCTAACAACATGCCAATGAATCCAGATGCTAATAGAGGCACCCAACAGGACCTGAATTGTGGCTCAATATGGTTATCTGTTGTCTCCAAGCTGTGCTATCAGCGTTTACTACATCAGTGAGGTAAATAGTTGAGTTATGTATGACAATGCAGGCAGGATAACACAAGCCCAAGAAGCCATAATTCAGGCATTGAACCTCCTTACAGACCAACAATCAGCAGAAGGAACATGCAGACACAGGCTGCTTGACAGGAAGGCAAAAAAATAGGTAGAACAGGCAACCACAACTGGCTACAATTGATTTATAGTGCACAAAGGAACACACTAGAGATAGATATTCAAAACAGTGCAGTCTGCTATTATTTGGTGGGTTGTTGGCTTACACTAAAGGCAATCGCAGCGTAAGGGTGGCTAATGTCTAAAACTACCTCAGCAGCATAGGCAATAAGTCTAGCCCTTCTTGCCCCCCATCCCCCAGCTGAAGCTTTCAAGTTCCACCAACCCATTGACCTGTCCATGAATTTCATTCCATAGCGTATATAAAATGTTTTTTTGGCTGCTGCTGATCCAGGCATGGGCATCCTAAAGCATTGCATATTCAGACAGAATATTATTGTTTTCAAGAGATTGCACCTTTAGGAATCGTTTTCACCTACAAAGAACAGCCACTCTCCAGTGCATGTCTCATTGTCTCCTCTAGGCAGCACAACATGGCTGAAATAGCAGAAAAGAATGAAAATATCCAACAGATCACGATCTATCCTAACAAATACAGAGGGGCCCAAACAAATGTATACACACTTCCATAGGTGTGCGCAGCGTATTGTATTAGGGTGTGCACCCCAAACCTTAAACACACATACCTTTCTCTGCAGCCTCAGCTGCACTAGACAATGAATGAATGGGAAGTGCTCTGTGCTGAGCAGCTTCCTGCTCATTCACAAATTGATGCGTAGAAAAACCCAGTTTACTGGAAGGGGAAAGGAAGGGGCCCTAAAGGAAGGGGCTATTCCCCCGCTCTCCATCCCGAAACATCCTCCACAGCAGCTGGGGAAAGAGAGGAGAGGAAGAAAGCCAGCAGCACTGCGGGTGGGGAGGGGGAGCTCAACAAGGGGGGGAAGCCTGGGCAGTAGGGGGATTCGGCACCGTGTGTAGTTATTAGGGTGTGCCCAGGCACACCTAGTACACCCCCTGTGCACGCCTATGCACACTTCATCAATTGTTATCTATGCCCTTTTTTAAAACCTGAAATTCATTTTGGCAGTAATGTGTAGTATTATGTTTCCCCTAAAGATGTCAGCAGTCGCACCATTGTTGATGTCTTCATGTGACTGTCAGTAGAGAGTCAAAGAAAATGGGGCTTGACTTTCAAGTAATGCAAGACCATTTTGAAGTGGTATTGTAAATTTGAAAATGTGTGTGAAGTTCAACAACAATGGCGACATGAGTTTAGAACAGAACCACCAAAGCGATCAACAATCACACAAATTTGTGATAAGTTTGAAATTGATGGCACTGTCTGTGATGTGCACAAGCAGAGATCTAGGAGGTTGTCACTACCACTGAGACGTGAGAGCCTCTGCTAGGACATTGGGTAGGACATAGAGGTTCTGTTGAATTCCCTCCACATTCCCTCCTTCAAAAGTGGAACTTCCACTTATCTGTCTCCTCCCCCCCTCCAGGGCTACCATTGGCACCTTTTGGGAGGAGGGGGGGCAGGTACCTGTTTTCGACAGGTACCCTGTCCCCACTTTCGTTGGACCTCGCCGCAGTGAGGTACGTCAGAAGTTCGCCCCCCCTACTCCTCCCACCACCTTCCCCTGCTGCCAGGCCAGTAAAAGAGTGTAGCATGCTTTGCGCATGTGCAGTAGGGACCCCCTTAAACCTCCTTACCGGCAGCACCCGACAGCCAATGGAAACATCGTCTGCGGTGCCGACATCGCTGGATTTCAGAACAGGTATGTGTCCTAATATTAAAAGTCAGCAGCTACAGTATGTGTAGCTGCTGACTTTTAATTTTTGTAGGGGGAGACCTGAACAATGCTTTAACACCCCTTGATTTCTCTCTGTGGGGAACACTGAAGGATGTGGTGTATCGTAGAAAATTCCTGTGGACACTCTAGTCAATGTTCTTCATGCAGTATTTACCACAAATCTAAAGTTTCTTGATGCTATTGATGACCACTTTGAGCACCTAATGTGATCGCATAATTAAAACATGACTTACAGCTACCATTTGATGTTTATATAAATCTAGTAATAAACTTTTTTCTGACACGTATGGGTATAGGCCCCGCCCCTCGCCCAATCAGGACTGGTTATACTATATAAATGAGTCACCTCCCCTAAGGCGGCATTCTCTTTTTGTTCCTCAAATGCTAAACCAGTTATAACTATGGAAAGGATTTTTATTTTTACCCTCAATTTGCTGGATTCATCTGGCCAGCCGCACAGGTTCAGCCTCTCTCCTGTGACAAAGGTCCCTCAGTTCGGGTGTAAACCACCTATAGGAGGGAGGCTTCCCCCAACTCCAGGTACAGGATGCGGGATACTGGTCTCTGGATGCAGGTAAAACAGTTCTGCCTTGTTGTTTGTTGGGACTGATCTGGTCTCTCCTCCCTGGTGAGTTATGGCGCCACACACTATTTGGTTGGTCTGGCACTCTGTGTATATTTTGTTTCCCTTGCAAAATGCTGGCATTGTTGTAAGGGTGGCTTCCCCCTTCCAAGATGGCTCCTTGTTTACTTCCTGTGACTGTACTGCGGGCTGCCCTTTCCAGATGGATGTGCGGATGGAAATGGCGCCCCGGCAGACTTGCTGTCGTCAGGGAGCAGCATGATGGCATTGGGATAACTTCCGGCTCGCGGTAGTAGCGACCGGGAGCCCCGGGTGGCTGCCTGGGGGTGTATTGGTGGCCACCTGTTCAGGAATTGAGCCTCTCCCATCACCTTGGAGCCAGTCAGGGATGTACGCTGCACAAGTAGGTAAGCTAAACCATAGGCTGTCATGGTTTGTCAATTGTAAATTTAAGTGTTAGTATGTCAGGCCGCAGTAGGGAAACCTGCTGTTTATAGTTCTGTGTGTTTCATTAATGCCTCACAGGTTTTGTTTTGTCTGCAGTATTTCTAATGCATGGCCTGATATACAGATGTTGCTCTGCAAAGTCGAGTCTTTCCTATTAACTCAGCTATGCCTGGCTCTGCAGGTTTGGATTACTGTTTATGCTCTAAAACCTGGGTTTGCTGTTTAACCTTTGCAGACCAGTGGCCTAGTGTAGGTTATCCTGCCAGGGCTATTGGTTTAAGGTATATTCACCCTTCCTTGTGCTGCTTATGATATAGTAATGCTTTTAATGACTGATATTGTATGGCTGCTATGCGTTTAATGCCTGCTTTTGGCTGCTAAACGTTGATGGCTGCTTTAAGTTAAGGGCTGCTATTTGTTAAATGATTGTTATGCATTAACCTGATATGTTTAAATGCTGGAGTGAATTTCAGTGCTCTGCTTAACCACTTGCCGTCTGCTCACTAGAGCTCTACTGCGACAAAGTGGTTCGTTATGGTCTGGCGACGTAGACCTACGTCGCCAGACACTCCCCTTTCTCGGCGGTGCGCGCGCACCACCGGAAGGCTCGCTCCCGCTGTATTCAGTCACAGCGGGAGTCGGGCCAGGGGAGGAGCAGCGGCGATCGTGTAAACAGAGCGGGCGGATCTCCTAAGTGACAGGCAGGGTCAGATTGCAGGGTTCAGCATAGCTGAACCTGCAATCTGTCCTTGTGTCACTCAGTCACCTCCCCCCACACACGTTAGTAAGCACCAGGCATACATTAACCCCTCCCTCTCCAATAAAATTAACCCCTTCCCTGCCAGTGTCATTTTTACAGTAACAGTGCATATGTATAGCACTAATTACTATAGTAATGTCACTGGTACCCCCAAAAGTGTCAAAAAGGTCAGTCAAGGGTCCGATCTGTCCGCCGCAATGTCGCAGTCCCGCAAAAAAAATCGCAGATCGCCGCCATTACTCGTTAAAAAAAAAAACAACAAAAATGACAAAAATCTTTCCCTTAGTTAGTAAACGCAATAGCTTTTGCACAAACCAATCAAAATACGCTTTTTGTGATTTTTTTACCAAACATATGTAGCATAAAACAAATTGGCCTAAAATGTTAAAAAATTTAGATTTTTACATTTTTTATTTTGGGAATTTCATATAAAAAAATGTGAAAAATATTGTTAGTTTTGCAAAATTTACACTCTTTTTTGTTTATAGCGCATGATCAAAAAATCGCACAGGTGATCAAATACCACCAAAAGAAAGCTCTGTTTGTGGGAAAAAAGGGACATAAATTTCGTTAGGATACGGCGCTGCATGATCGCGCAATTGTCAGTTAAATTCACACAGTGCCCAATCGCAAAAAGTGGCCCAGACGTAAGACAGCAAAATCCTCCGGTGGTAAAGTGGTTAAGTTTACAGCGCCTTAAGTAATTTGTCTATTACACACCTATTGGTAATTACTTTTTCTGAGGGGTTAATCCTAGCTCGCAATAGCGTATAGGTCCATTTGCTGCTTCAATGTCTGCAGATGGATGTGTTTGGACGGCCACTGAGAGTGTATTAATGCTAATGTCCTAGCCAGTACTTCCAGGCATTTATTATGACCACAAACCTGCAGCTCATATCCTTGAGGTATAAGCTTACCCAGAGACCAGCCATGATCATTAGGGTGAGGGTCAGGTAGGAATACTATCCTTAAAAAAATAAAATAAAAAAGAGTGCGCGGGTAGTATGGATGGTAAAACTCTCCAGCCCTTAATACCAGCACCACTCCCCAAAGGAAAAGAGGCAACTTGTTCCTTCAACAGTGACAAGAAAACCGGTATACATTCAAGGTGCTGCCAGAAGCGGCAGACTAAAGGAAATCACAATAAAGACCATCGTGGGCAGTATGAGGAGTGTGGTTAGCTGATGTGCCCGCCAAGATGCTATGCCAAGTTGCATATCTGGCAGCAGTAAACAAAAAAGCAGATGTTTTGACGCTGTTCAAACTGACTGGGTGGATCTTTAGTCACTAACGCTCAGGTCCTAAGCTAATTAGACAGCTATGTTTGTTTAAAGGGTACCTCTGCCTCAAAAGCAGGGTGCCAAGGAGCTTTCAACAGATTGGCCAGATGTGTCTTCATGCTAGCAGGGGATGCAAGATCCTTTCTGTAAAGCCCACCTTTACTTCAGAGGCAGTGGGCCAAGAAATCTTCATCAGACTAGCCAGAAGTGCCAGATTGCCAGCGGATGATGCAATATCCTTTGCGGAGGCATGGGAACCGCAATATGGATTTGGAAATGAGGTTTTTTTTTACCATTATGTGGTGTTGTGTGGCCTGCGTGGGAGTTCACTTCTGTAGAAAAGGCTATATGGTTCTCAGAAGAAGAGTTGAAGGCAAACTGGACAAGTAATAAGTCTCTGAGGTGTGTAATCCCTGAGTGAAATTAAAGTGACCAGCGATGCAGTATCTTGTTCCTCTAGTATTCTGTGTGGTTAGTCAAGGCCTATGGCTTAACCCACTGATTGCATATGCCTCTTTATAAAGTAAATCGACTGCTATTCAAGTTGGAATCAGTGATTTCTAGATTTGGGACTAATCCCTTAGGCTACTCACCTAGGCCCAGAACAAAGAGTTGGCGACAGGGCCTGAGAAGAGCTATAGAAGAGATTGAAAGACCCAAAATCGTCTTTCTTAAATCCAAGTCTGCTCCTTGCTAGGAGCAGCAAAGTTCCTTTCACTTTAAAATTTTTCCCAGTAGGTGTTATTGCAGGAATTATCGCAAATTTGGGCAGAGGAGGCTCAGGATCGGTGGGGCCTGTGCAGTAAAGAAGTCATAGGAATTTTATTTCCACTCCTCCAACTCCTCTAATTTCCACTATGGTTCTTTAAAGCTTTAAGCAAATGTTACCAAATCTTGTCCCAACAGTTATCCATCGATCCAGTGTTCTTTTTTTTTTTTAAACTTCAACGATCCAGTGTTCTTAGTCGAAAATCAGATTTAGGCAGGAAATGGAACGAAGAATCAAAATCCAAAACTTCATATGAAGTTATTGATAACAATCACTCAAACCATCAGATAAAGCAGATGTAGTTTTCTCTAGATCTAGTTGATGTGTACGTACACCCATGCTTCTGAGAGTTTCACTTCAGGTCCATTCAACAACCTTTGGCCTTTCCACATGCTCAAGACATTTTTCCGAAACATTGCTTCCAGTAGTGGCCATCTTGCAGAAACAATGGCAGCATGTTCCATAGCTGGACAACAGCCTGCAGGTGGCTCAACATCCTCTAGGTCCTGACAAATTCTGATTAAGATTCAGATCAAGTTTGGACAGATCATCAGCTGGGGAAGGCCTACTCATCTCATTATAATAATTACATTTTGGACACTCAGGAGAATACTGTAGAGTTGCCCTCACGGAAGGTGACAGTATTAGGTTCTCACTTGAGGCAAGTCATAGCTCTATCCCATCTGTTCATATCCCATGGTCTCAAATAATCGAGAAGTAGTCTGCAGTAATCCATGCAGTCAGTTATACTCATTGGAAGATTGAGAACATTATAATTTGACCTTCTAGGTAATGGAAGATTCACTTCCTACTCCATAGAAGATGACCCGACAAATGAAACAAAAGTTCCGTTGGTGGTTGCTAAAGATGGGTAATCTTTTCAGCTTTCATCAGCTTCCTGGCATACCAATCATCACAATCTGTTTACTTTCTTGGTATTCACCTCAGTGACCTCCTAGCTCAAGGTCAATGACATATACCAATGGAGGACAAAATGGATAACATAAGGGGTGCAGTGATTCCCAAGCGTTAAAGTCGTTTGGGCAACATAGCCTAGGAGGCCCCAGTTATGTTCCAAACAGACTGTAATGGTAATCTCCTATCTTCATGGCAAGAAGGAATATAATATTATTAAACTTATGTCAAAGGTTTCTCCCATTCAGGTTTGCCAACAGTAGAACCTGTCTCATATCATCGTTCTTTGTGTTCTGGCTTCCCAGAACCTTCTGTCAGACACTGTAAGATACAAAGTCTTGGATGTCAAGAGTGTTTCCCTAGACTAACAAGCAGTTCAATGAATCTCAACCTGACAGTAACCTCTATGGTCATGAATGGAAGTTTTCCTGCAAGAAGGATGTTGAAGCAGTGGATCTACCAACATCCAGTTGCGTCGGCAGGTTAGCCTATATTGCCACCAGACCCAGTGGTCTCCAAGCTCCTCATCAGGATCCGTAGTCCTCCAGCTGTGATGAGGGCAATAATGTCCTGGTGGCCTTGCAGACTGCGGTGTCCTCAAGTACAGTCTTTGACCCAAGAACCTCCTATTCTCCTTCTTGAGATTACAGACCTTAAACAATAGGACCAAGTGTATCCAAATTCAGCCAAGTTAGATCTAGCAGCTGGGAGACCAAGCATGGAAGGCTCATCTAGGGGTCTCACCTTCATTATTTGAAACCCTATGGATGCCGGGGCACCTGCCACAAACTTCAGGTATACTAGAACATGGTAAAAGTCACAGAATTTAAGGATGGAATCCTCTGCTTCTGACTAAAAAGATTAAGATGTCTGCAAGTAAGCCGAGATAAGGGATTAAGTGGTAGTCAAGTCTTGGTCAGGTCCTCACTTCCTGAGATCCAAGGACCGCCGCACATTTTGGTAAACCAATTTCAAAAGGCCTGTACAGATCGTTCTCTCCCCTTAGAACTTGCTGTGCAACTAGTGTTGGGAAGGTTGTCCCACTCCTCCATTCTTCTGAGCAAGACTTCCTCAATATTTTCCGTGACACTAAAGCAGTATTTCCTAAGGCTATCATGTCTGGGAGGAGGATTTCAGATATCCAAGTGTCAAGCGGTAAACTACCTTATTGCTACCAATATCAAACAAAATAGCTCTAGTTTCTTCTTTTCCAGCACCATACAAAGGTCTGCATCCTTGCATCTGGAACAGGACATTGCCCTTTCAGCATGCCCAAACTGAAATGTCTAAGTCACCACAAGCTTGGGTAGTAGACTCTATGTGGAAGAAATACATGGAAGTGGCCTTTTCTCTAGAAGATCAGACAGTGGCTTACTCTTGGGCAGAATTCATAGGTCCAGAATTATTTTTACAGGATACCAACTAGGTTCATATACTGCAAACCATTTTTAGCCTATTACAAAGTTAATCAAGCAACATTGGAAACAGGGGAGTTGACTTCAGTTCTAAATGAGTCTAAGGAAATGTTGATTAAAACACGTCAGCATGGCCCTCCTTTATAAGTTTTTGTGGCGTGCTACATCCCATACGTGTATGCTGTCATGCTTGTGTCAGGAAAATGGAAAATTTTAGTTTGCATGCATAAGCCTGATGCATAAGCATGACAGCATACAGGTCTCTCCTTTGGGGGTTTTTGCATTTATATATTTATATAAATTATATATATATATATTATATATATTTATAAAAATGCCGCCTTAGAGGAGGAAACTGATTTATATACTATAACCAGTCCTGATTGGGTAAGGGGCGGAACCTATGCCCATACCTGTATGTTGTCAGGCTTATGCATCAGGAAAGGAAAATGACCATCAGGTAAGTATAAAAATTTCCGTTTTATGCATTTATTTTTCATGTTGAAGTATGTATACATTTTTATGTGCCCCTTTGTATGTTAATAGAGGTTTTCTGCTTTCTTTGATTTAGTCATTCATGCCCAATATGTGATTAGATTGTCACATGATTTGGCTAATACTGTCAGCATTAAATAAATACTCAGCCTACTTTGGCTAGTCCAACAAAAGTCAAAAATCTGAAAATAAATGGTCAAACATGGTGCAAACTAGTATCCCTCCAAGTTTACAGAGATACTACTTTTCCAGGATGGAAAGTCTAGTTGTTTGATAACTATATCTACTCACATATGGTGTGATTTTGGTTTTGTGTCAGCACAGTTATGTAGCACCCTCTTCTATTAAGGCTGCTAGGCTCAGTTTCGTTTTTGGCTTCACTGCAGTCAGTGGAGCAGTAATCTATTGTTTTTGCCTGGTCAGGGTTTCTAAGCTGGGTGTTTTGATTGCTATTATTTGCTTCTGAAAGATGCTTCCAGAATATAGGGCAGAAAGAGTCAAATTAACAGTATGAATATGTATCATGCCCAAGCCAATCCCTGGAAAGAGGCCTCCAAAAGGTGGCTGGGCGGGTGATAAATGTTTTGGAGCCCTTTCCTCTTCAGGGAGGGTTCCAGTTCTTCTGGGGCTGTTGTCTCTGGGAGATAGCTAGCGAAACAAGAAATTGCAGTCTGGGCCTCAGCAGGTGATGGGCTGGGGGCCTGGAGAAGATTTCTAGAGGATTATTTGCTGGAGGACATCATCCTGAAGTCCTGGCCTGGAGAAGGGTAATTTATCTCCCTCATTGCAGAACTACCTGTGGATGCTGGGTGGCAGCTAATCTTGTCGTTGTGAGTAAAGACCTTGCTGTGGACTCTTGGGTATGCAAGTGCTAGAAGGGAACTAAGTGCCAAAGGATACTGTATGGACTGGGACTGCTCTCATGGAGTCCTAGATATACTAGTCATTCCCTGTTACCTCCAGGAAAAGTTGCTTAGAAAAGGTAAGTGAGAAGGCGCGGCCAGTGTGACGCATGCTGGGGTCGATCATGATCGGCGTGGTGGGGATATTTCTGATGGCCCCCCCTGGAGGGAGTAGGCACGTAGCTGCAGTTATACACCAGGAGGTGGCAGACAAAGTAATTCATGTTTTGATTATGGATGTATGGGCCTCATGTCATTATATTCATACACTGGGATACTTGCCTCCCCTTCCTTTTTTCTTCTGCGGCTCTTTTTGTCTTTGTAATGGCCAGGTTCCTTGCAGAAGCCAGGATCTGGAAAGCATATTGGTGGATGTTTGGACCATCCTAGTTATTCTTGGAATTCTATGGTAAGACTTTTTTAACATTCTCTTGTTTCATCACATGCAGCTATACTTGATGTACTCCCTCTATAATTATGGGCTTTTTTCTCTCATTATTGATTGTGCTTTTAGATTGGGTATATTGCACTGTGCCAGTTTCTACATCTAATGCAGAGTATGTCTAGGAAGGCCAGGTAGTGGGTTATCATAGAATTACTATAAAGCCCCATTTTGCATGTGAATGGTATTGCTTTTATTTGTACATCCACGTGCTCTATATACGGTATCTCACAAAAGTGAGTACACCCCTCACAATTTTGTAAATATTTTATTATACCTTTTCATGTGACAGCACTGAAGAAATTACACTTTTCTACAATGTACAGTAGTGAGTGTACCGCTTGTATAACAGTGTAAATTTGCTGTCCCCTCAAAATAACTCAACACACAGCCATTAATGTCTAAACCGCTGGCAACAAAAGTGAGTACACCCCTAAGTGTATGCCCAATCACGGATTAGAGGCTTGTATCGGAGTTCCCTTTTATAGATGGGATACCCCTAATACATAATGCCCCTCCTGATAATTGGTCCAGTATACAGTATGTGTAGAGCTTATCACATCTGTTGAGACATTCCTGTAAGTAGTAATTTGATTTACTCTTCTGACATGAATAACATATTCAGATTGTTATTAGTTGTCCCTGTCACCCAATTTTTTTTAGGGCATCTTTGGCCTATCCTATGCAATCTGTCCTATCTTTGGGTTGGTACATTTGTGTCCCCTGTGTCTGCCCCCAGGCTTGTTTTTGTGGATACCACCAATGGCTGCCATTGATGTAAGCTGAGCAGTCATTTAATATAATTATTTAAAATGATTATGTTAATTATGCACAATATCTGATCTTTGTTTATTTGTTGAATGATAATACTGTTGTCCCCTCAAAATCATACGATCCTCAAGAAGCTACAATTCAATGAAACGCGTTGACCATTAAGAATTATACAAGACTACTTGGATCATCAGTTAATTGTTATATTATCTTTTGTTATGATGTCGTGTATTGTTTGAGGGATATCATTTGTAGGGGTTTATTGCCCCATTTTTGGCTATGTATAAGCCTTTTTAACATCAATTTTTTTAACTGTTTATAAAAAAAAAATTAATTTTATATAAACTGATGTGTCTCATGTTGTGCCTTTAAAATCCAACATTAACCATACAATTTATTCTTGTAGCTGTTTTTTCTGTTACTGTTTATTGGATGTGCCACTTTTTGAAAGCTGTTTTGTTTGATTAGTGAGAAGCTGTCCTCTTTGTATTGTTTCTATCATTTTGAATATCCTCTGTCACTCTCCTGTTCAAGTTATTCTGCAATAAATTCTCCTCAAGACTGAGCCTGTATTGTAGGTGTGCATGGACCTGTGTCTGTGGCAGGCAGCCTCTGTACTAGCAAAGGAGACCTAGGTCATATTCAGCAGCCCCTCAGGGGGTAAGTGCAACAGTTATTAGGGGTTTGTGCAGAGATAACCTTGTTCTTGAGCTAAGGTACTTTTATAGCAGAAAATCTGTTTAAGCCTGGGTTCACACTAGATGTAGTGCCAATTTACAGCGAATTCACTTCAGATTCTGCCCTGCATCTAAACCCATCAATGTGAACTGGTTGCGGAGTGTATATTAGGTTAACGACACCCAATCGGTTTGCAAAATTTAGCGCGATTTGTAGGATTAGTTAACATGGGTGTAAACACTTATGTGATCTGATTCTGGTGAGGACGAAAAAAGGGTCCTGCACCTGTTTGGTGCAAATGTGGTGCAATTTGAGCCATACACCATAATCGCAGCCAAGAGACACTTCATGTAATTCGCACAGGAATGTGCTGCGATTCCAGGGCAAATGACATGCAGTGTCTCGCACTGCAGCAGTGTGAACCTGGGCTTAATCACCTACACAGACAAGGTGGTGTGTCTAGCAAAAAATAATTGGCTAACAGGCCCCATTGCATTTTTAAATTGCATAACACACATACACACCTACCATGTTGCATACTGCTTCTACAACTGCTCAAAAAATAAATAAAAGGAACGCTTTTTAGTCAGAGTATAGAATCAAGTCAAGTAAACTCCTGTGATATTGATCTGATCAGTTAAGTAGCAGAGGGGGTTGTTAATCAGTTTCAGCTGCTTTGGTGTTAATTAAATTAACAACAGGTGCACTAGATGGACAACAATGGGACGACCTCCAAAACAGGAATGGTTTTATAGGTGAAAGCCACTGACATTTTATTTCCTTACTCATCTTTTCTGACTGTTTTTAACTAATTTTGCATTTGGCTAGGATCAGTGTGACTGCTGTTAGCATGAGGCAATACCTGGACCCTATTGAAGTTGCACAAGCAGTCCAACTCCTCCAGAATAGCACATCAACACATGTCATTGCCAGAAGGTTTTCTGTGTCTCTCAGCATAGTCTCAAGAGCATGGAGGACATTCCAGGAGACAGGCAGTTACTCTAGGACAGGGGTGGGGAACCTACGGTCCGGGGGCCGTATGCGGCCCTTGAGGTCATTTGGTCCGGCCCCCCATGCAGCTGAGTCTGTGTCTCTCAGCTGATCTGTCAGAATGGAGCCGATGCTTCCTGTATACTAGCCAGCAGTACCTACAGCACAGTACCAGCCTGAGTCAGCAGTACCCACAGCAGTACCAGCCTGAGCCAGCAGTACCCACCAGCAGTACCAGCCAGCAGTACCCACCAGCAGTACCAGCCAGCTGTAGCCACCAGTAGTACCAGCCAGCTATACCCACCAGCAGTACCCGCCAGCAGTTTTTACTTACCACCACAAAGAGTCGACTGCGCTCCAGGCTGACCGACGCAAACCTGGAAAACTAGTTGCAAGTAGCATCATCATCAATACCAGCTAACATCACACACCTCACCAAAGAGAAACAGTTGCAGCCATCACATTAGGGGTGAGTTCATTCAATGTTTGACCACATATAACAGGCACATTTTTAAGTTGATAATTTTGTACGGCCCCCGAATGATTTTATAAATACTCAAATGGCCCTTGGCAGATAAAAGGTTCCCCACCCCTGCTCTAGGAGAGCTGGACAGGGCCATAGAAAGTCCTTAACCCATCAGCACGACCGGTATCTGCTCCTTTGTGCAAGGAGGAACAGGATAAACACTGCCAGAGCCCTTTAGCAGGCCGCTAGTGTAAATATCTCTGACCAAACAATCAGAAACAGACTTCATGAGGGTGGCCTGAGGGCCCGACATCCTCTAGTGGGTCCTGTGCACAGTGGAGCTTGATTGACATTTGACATTGAACACCAGAATTGGTAGGTCTGCCACTGGCGTCCTGTGCTTTTCACAGATGAGAGTAGGTTCACCCTGAGCACATGTGACAGATGTGAAAGGGTCTGGAAAAGCCGTGGAGAATGTTATGCTGCTTGTAACATTGTTCAGCATGACCGGTTTGGTGGTGGGTCAGTGAAAATCTGGGGAGGCATATCCATGGAGGGACGCACAGACCTCTACAGGCTGGACAATGGCACCCTGACTGCCATTAGGTATCGGGATGAAATCCTTGGACCCATTGTCAGACCCTTCGCTGGTGCAGTGGGTCCTGGGTTCCTCCGGGTGAAAGGCAATGCTACAAATCATGTGGCAAAAGTGTGCAGCCAGTCCCTGGAGGATGAAGGAATTGATACCATTGAATGGCCCCCACGCTCACTTGACTTAAATCCAAAAAAACACCTCTGGGACATTATGTTTGAGTCCATCTGAAGCTGCCAGTCCGTTTTTTGAAAGATTGAAAGCCCTAATGACAAAAGAAATGCAGTTTTGGTGGGATTGCATAGGTCTCCAGCGATATATTGATAAATGTATGGTGCCCAGAGGTTTGTGGATAAAGAAATCTCCCTCTACAATCTACTCTGAACTCTTCTTTACAGAATGGAATGACACTCTTTCCAAATGTTTGTTTGATTTATTGCGATTGATTTCAACATATGAAGAGAAGCTGCTTGTGGATGTCAATCAGAATATAGCTTCCCTGAAGGAGAGTGTTCTGCAATATCGTTCCCTCTCTATATATGACAATCTCTGATCTCTGGCTTAACATTGCTAATTTAGAGATTGAAATTATGGAGACTAAGAAATCAAAGTATCTACGGCAGGGTTTCTCAACCAAGGTTCCTTGGAACCCTAGGGTTCCTCCTGAGGTTGCTAGGGGTTCCTTGAGCAATGGGCAATTTCTGCCTCTCAGATAAGTTTCCAATGGCACCATTGTTCCTTTTAGCTATCTGTAAGGGGGTAATTCTTCCCAATGATGACAAGAGTAAGAAGCATTCTTCCCACTGACTGTCACACTAATGTGTCATGAGTTGTAGATTTTTAATTTTTAACATTGGTTCCCCGAGACCAGAAATTTATTTCAAGGGTTCCTCTGTGTTGAAAAGGTTGAGAAAGGCTGATCTATGGGATCTAAAAGACTACGAGAATGGGACTGTTTATATCCGCACTAAAAATAGGATTCCCACACTCCATTCTCAAAAAGAGATCAGGAGGTAACAGAAGAGTTAATTTCAATTCACCAGAGGTTTCTGACACACAGTCAGAGTTTTCTGACACATCTGATCTTCAGGCTCGGTTCACATTTGTGCGATGCGGGAACGCTGCGAATATGCAGCGTGATCCCGCATCGCATCTGCACCTCTGGCAGTTCACACTGCCATATGCGATACGCAGGGGGTGTCAATTAAAAGTTAACGACACCCCCAGTTGCGATCGCATATCGCAATGCGGTCTGCAAGTTTGCACAGAATCGGATCGCACTAGTGTGAACCACTATGCGATCCGATTCTACTGCGGCTCAAAAAAAGCCTCATGTGCGTGTTTGTTGCAGATGCGGTGCGAATTCAGCCATACAAAGTGTATGGCTGAACTCGCACCGCACATGAGATCGCATATAATTTGGAGCAGTGCGCTCCGAATTACATGCGATCTTCGCAAAGCGCACGTATGTGAACCGGCACTTAGTCTCCTAACACCTCCAGAGGCTCAGTCAGCTCTGTTTTTTTCCAGAGAGGAGACACTGGAGCAAACTGCAAAAAACTTTCAGATATCAACACAGCAGACACCAGATCAAGGAGGAAAAAAAGGACAAGGCGGGGGACATCACACAAACAATATGGGTTACAGAAGATATCCGAGGAAAGACAAGAAAATACAGAATTGGGTACTAATCTCTCTACCAATGTATTGAATCTATCAGGCATAGAACTATCCTAGTATGAACTTTCTGTTCTGTCCAAAGGTCTGTCTTTTAGAAACGTAATGCTTAGGAAACCTTTTAGGGATGAACCTTCTGATAGTGAATTCACAATATGTCATAATGTTCTGGATGAGACTACCTCTTTTGGATTTGACCATCTTATGGTGAGGTCTACATTGAAAAGTCTTCAAACAGAATCAGAAGGAGGGTTTTTTTGGGAAACAAAAAACTAATATCAATATGAGGGATAAATATTTTACCCTATACAGTAAAACCTTGGATTGCGAGCATAATTCGTTCCGGAAACATGCTTGTAATCCAAAGCACTCTTATATCAAAGCAGATTTCCCCATAAGAAATAATGGAAACTCAGATGATTTGTTCCACAACCATTTATTCATAAGTCAATGTGATAGGCTGTGTAACCATAAAATGTCCATCCACAAATGGCAGCCTCCACAAGGAGATTAGAAGCAAAATCCAGCAGGAGTTACAGAGTATAAAAGAGAAGAGAGGCGCCTCTAAGTGCAGCAATATGATTACATTTAATGAAGATTCAACATTTAGCAACTCACATGGTTGATGATTAAAACAGGCATGTCTAAGTATGCAGGCATCGGGGGTAAAGGTGCCACATAGATCATCCTCTGCACCGCCGGCTCTTACCACTGTCAGTCTGCAGTTGTGACTGGGAAGACTACCCTGCGGTAGAGCGATCTGAAAGCGAGGCTTGAAGCGCTCGTGGTGGAGCGCAGTGTGGAAGGGATGACATCGAGGACAGTGCAGAGGACAGTCTATGTGAACAGCTTTACCCTGGATACCTGCATACTTAGATGTGCCTGTTTCAATCATCAACCATGTGAGTTGCTAAATGTTGTTCCTTCATTAAACGTAACTATATTGCTACACTTAGAGGCGCCTCTCTTCTCTTTTATACCCAGTTGTGACGTGACGCTACTTGTATATCAAGACATTGCTTGTATATCAAGTCAAAATTTATAAAAAAAATTTGCTTGTCTTGCAAAGCGCTCTCAAACCAAGTTACTCTCAATCCAAGGTTTTACTGTACAAGCCAGAAGTGACATTGTGGATTTATTTCAGAATATTGTGCAATCCGAATTTGTTAAACTACAAGAATCATGTCAGCAACAAAATATCAGAAATAAAAGTAATTTAGCCAAGAAAGAAACCGCGGCCTTAAACACATTGAAAATGATAAATGATTTAGTGAATCGCCAGGCAGATAAGGGGGGCACTGTAGTGGTCTTGGATACTGCCAGTTACAAACAGGAAGCACTAAGGCAGTTGGATTATCACACTACATACCGCCCTCTTGGTTCTGATCCCACAGCATCCATCCAACAAAAATTACTAGATCCTATAGATGTAGGCAAGGAGATGGGGGTTCTGGATCAGAAATCTGTGGAATATCTTATAGTGACACATCCCATTACAAAACTGACTCAAAGAAAGGGGCTATAGTGTAGAAACAATAGCTAGAAGCAAAAACATAGCTCTTCATAGAGATCGGGAAGAGATGATACGGAATAGTAGTACAAAGAAACACAAGCATTGAAGCAATTATAACAAAAATTAAGGTAACTTTGTTACTACATTTTCTTTAGAATACAACAAAATCTTACGATTCTGTATGCCAATAAAGATCTGTATAGTGTTATCAAGGGTGGATGCAATTTTTCATGTAGAAGGGCCCCTAGTTTAGGCAGCATGTTGTCACCTAGCTTGTTTTGTTCACGGAAGCCAAACAAACCACAGACTTGGATTTCCACCACAGGATCCTATGTGGCCTAAATTCTTGCAAGCAGTGCCATAAACACAAAAAGAGCATTTGTGACTTCTTTTACAACTAATAAAAAATATACCATTAAACAATATATTAATTGTAGCTCTAAATTAGTGGTTTATGTAATTCAATGCAGTGCCTGTAATTTTCAATATGTTGGGTGTACTATACGCCCGCTGAGAGTTAGAATCTAGGAACATGTGAATGACACTACTAATATTATTGCCAAAAATATTTCAAATGTGTCAAAACATTTCCGAGAAGTGCACCGCGGCAATAATGACACTTTTTCTTTTCTTGGTGTTGAAAAGGTTAAAAAAAACACATAAGGAGGCAACACTCGTTGTATTTTGCTCAAACCCGAGGTTTGGTGGATTTATACCCTCAATACTAGAAACCCATATGGCTTGAATGATAGGATGGACATAAATCTCTTTTAACATGAATCTTATTGTTTTGCTATATATTAGTTGGAATAATATGAAAACATGTTCTAAATGTCTATGCTATGTCTCTCATATGTCTGCTGTGTCTCTTCCCTTTATTACTCCATGTGTTTTTAATTTACTTGATTGGTTCGGATTAGGATTAGGATATACCAACCCCTCTCTCTTTTGAGGGCTCTTTTGAGGGCTATAAATATAATTTTTTAGATTAAATATGTATGCTTTGATGAAGGCTCCATAGCCAAAACGTGTCAGAATATAGCCTGTGCACCCATTTAATAAAAAAAGTACTTTTATTCAACAGCTTCCGAGTTGCCAGCCTTTCTGATTCAAGAATCTGACACTGCCAGGTTGCACCTCAGTCTGTTCAGGAGCTCAGTGATGCCCTGGTCCAGATCTAGGAGGAAATACCCCAGGACTCCATCCCTCGTCTCATTAGGAGCTTGCCCCGACATTGTCAGGCATGCATACAAGCCCGTAGGGGGCCAAACAAACTACTGAGTACCATTGTGAGTTGCTGCAATGAAATTTCAGTAAAATGGACTAGCCTGCTGCATCATTTTTTTCACTTTGATTTTCGGGTGTCTTTGAATTCAGCCCTCTGTAGGTTGATAATTTTCATTTCCATCAAACGGAGTGGCATCCTTCCTTTCCTAACACATTACCCAGTTCATTTCAGTATAAATATCCAGCATGATATTTTTCCCATTGAGATCTGATGTGTTTTCAAAGCGTTTCTTTAATTTTTTCGACCAGTGTATTTTGAATTGTATTGGACACATGGACATTCCTATGAATCTGAAAGCATTTGTTTCAGAAAAAAAAAAAAACGAATTTGATGTAGCTTTTTTATAGAAATTGTAAATTATATTAATGAAAATGGATGTGTGCATACAGTAACCAAGAAAATCCCTTACATCTAGGGAAATAAGGTATCAATAATAAAGACTTTCCTGTAATTTTAGAAAAATGTGTGTCAAACTCTCTTGGATGTGCAGTTTATTACTTACTTAGAACATTGTAAGAATTCCTGTGTTTTGCAATATCTTGCAGCATTATATTAACCACCACACTACATCTACTATGTCTTGTTATGATGAACTTTCACTATGTAAACTTTGCACCTATCATATCTCAGGTATTCTGTGAGTGTAGAAACGAATGGGCAAAGATC
Organism: Pelophylax lessonae; assembly: GCF_965119305.1. Classification (NCBI taxonomy): domain Eukaryota; kingdom Metazoa; phylum Chordata; class Amphibia; order Anura; family Ranidae; genus Pelophylax; species Pelophylax lessonae. The sequence continues at coordinate 756,340,538 of NC_138768.1, forward strand.
ACATATTTGCATTCTTGTTAGGTAAATGTACATCTGGTATTTCATGCAGATGTACTGGAGGTGTTGTTTGGTTGGAGACAAGTGCAAAGGGTCATTGTCCTGAATAAAGCCCCATATTCTTTTGCTGCATTAACATATTTTATTTCTAGAAGTTGGCATCAAGGAGACACTGGTCTCGTTTTTTTTTTGTGTTTTCCAAGCTATTCTTGTCTGCTTTGTTGAAAGAAAAAAAAAACTTGTTACGGAGCTCAGTAACTCCAGCAGAAATGTAAACACACACAAGTGAGTAAATCAGAGAAGTGACTCGTCCTCCTTCTTACTGCTGCATACAGAGGGCTGCATCTAACGTTCCAGTGAGACAGAGAGTCTGAAGGCAAAAAGCTTCTGCTGTGAGCTATGTTTGGAAATCTCATAATGCTCTGCCTCTGTCAATCCCATTCATGAAGACATACTGTAGTCAAAGTTTATCTTTCAGGAAATAGTAAAAACAGAAAAATATATAAACCAATATAAAAATCAGTTTAAAGCTTAATGGTTTGGGGCAATTATACTTTAACATTTTTGAGTTGTTAAAGGATAAGTTCACCTTTAGGAACATGTCACATGTTCCATCCATTTTTAGGGTGGAACATGTAACATGTTCCCACTGCTGCAGCCACTCCCCGCTGCCCTCTCTCCCTGTGACAGCAGTACAGGGAGAAGTTCCCCATACTAGCTGTCACTTTTTAAAAACAGCATGGCCCTGCGGGGCTCCGCCCATGCGGCCATGTCATTAATTCACAGACTTCTGTGTATGAGTGAACTACAAGTCCTCACATCCTTTGCGACTGTTGGCTTGTAGTTCTCAATGAACTACCACGGCGCTGTGGTAGTTCATTGAGTCTTCCCGTCAATGTGAAACTGCCTAGACGTACGATTTACGGGCAGACAGCTCACATTGATAGTCTGCAGCAGACCATATGATCGCGGTTGCAATGCTTACCAGGCTCCAAAAAAATAAAGATAAAAAATAGTTAATTCCCCCTTTTTTTTTTACCTGCAAAAAAAAAGTGAACCTATCCTTTAATGGCATTGTAGACTTTTAAATGTTTTTATTGTTCTTTTTTTTTTTTTATTTATTTATTTATTAGTTTTTTAAGGTATTACAAATTCCATAAAAATAACATAGTCAATAACACATTCCCATAATGCACAAAGGAAAAAGAAAAACATAAATTTCATCCCCCCATCCCCCTCCCTCCACTCTCCACAAGTCTCAGTTTTCCTCTTCTCCCTCTCTCATTTGGGTATATTCCCTAGGCTTTTTGAACTCATCCCAACAATCCCATATCTCTTCCCACTTCCCTCTCTCTTCCTCTCCACTAGTACATAAAAATTCCATATTCTTAATTGACTCTACTTTCTTAAACCATTTCCCTATTGTCGGGGGACTTTCTTTCTGCCAGTTTAAAGGTATTAAACTTTTGGCCGCATTCATAAAATGTGGAATCGGGGAACTTTTATATTTTTTGACAGAGCCTTTTATACCATGAAACAGACAAAACCACGGGTCCTCCGGGACCTCCCTATTTGTAATCTTTTTTATTCATGTTAGCACCTCCTTCCAATACGGTATGGCTACATGCACATGGCCATAAAAATTTTAAGAATCATGTAGGCAAGGTTTTCCTGGAAATAAAAAGCTCCTGCATAAATGATGAATAAAATGCTTGCCTTTAGACAGGTTATTTTAATGGTGTACAACTGTCGTTTCTATATCAACCTGCTTTTTTTTTTTTTTAACACCAGAATGTACTTTTTGCATCTATGCATATGCATATACATGCATTTACATGCGTAATCATGTAAAATTGTCCCCATAAAAATTTCCCCTATTAAAACAACACACCTGCATTCAGATCTGTGAACAATAAATGCTCTGAAATGTGCTTTTTTTTTTTTACACTCGTATGCATGAGACCTATGTTAGTTTAGTTGTATTCCCTATGTTGTTTGTTTTCCTTACCTTGTAATAATGGGTTCACATATTGTGGCTGCAGTTTATAATTTCATGGCTAATCGCTTCCCCTATTTCCATAAATTCATTAATCTATTCACTAAACCGACAGACAACTTTTTTGGTTAATACAGCCATTAAAGTTTGCCTTTAAAAAACGCAGTGGAAAACAAAAAACACTTTTCTGCAAATGTCATTCAAATCATCCAAGGTCCGATGGGGATTAATTTGGGGAAGGGATATTTTTATTTAATTTTATAACATTTTTAATTTAATTTTAGTATAATATTCACTATATGGGCTAGACATCACCAGCGGGTAAAAACAATTATCTCTGCAAGTAACCAAATGGATCCCAAAAAAATACACCAAACTAATCAATATGTAGTGCAAAGGGGTTACAACACAGTAAGCATATTATTATAGCGAGTAATAAAGCAACTTCAAGCATCCCTGCCCTTTTAGTTACCAACCTGCACCATGCAGTAGAAATGGAGATATGAGTGCTTTTAAAAAGCTTCATATGTACAAAACACAAGCTACAAAGGAGGTGTTGAAACTTATTGACCTCTTTGTATTTTCTATACAGTGTATATATACATATGCTTTTACAGGCAGAAAAAAAAAACACCCACCAAACTCGCATTTTTGAGAGGAGGTCAAGAAAAATGCATAAGAGCCCAAAAAACGCCAGAAAATGCATAAAAAAGCGCAAGGGTTTGTGGAAAGGGTCTGTGAAAAAAAAAACGCTTATGCTCATAAAAGCTCAAATAAGCTCTATGAAGATCAATAAAAATGTGCAAAAAGGCACAAGCTTCTTCAGGCTTTCAAGTTCCCAAAATTGTGCAAAAAAATTGTGCAAAAAAGTGTGAAAAAGCTCTAAAAAGCTCAAAGGCTCGAAAACACACACAAAAAAGGAAACATTATCTGAGGGGAGGGTTTGTGAAAAAAAACGCTAATGCTCAAAAAAACTCAAAGAAGCTCTAAGAAGCTCAATAAAAATGTTCAATAAAGCACAAGCTTCTTCAAGCTTTCAAGTGCCCAAAATTGTGCAAAAAAGTGTGAAAAGGCTTTAAAAAGCTCAAAGGCTTGAAAACACACACACAAAAAGGAAAAATGAGCTAAGGGGAGAATTTGTGAAAAAAAAATGCTTATGCTCAAAAAAAGAAAAAAATGTGCAAAAGAGCATGAAAAAGCACAAGCTTCTTCAAGCTGAATAAAAAGCTCAAATACCTGTAAAAACAGCTTTTTTTTTTTTGAGCTGCACAGTGCATGAGCCCTCAAAGATTTCTGTCCTTTTACTTCTTGTAGTGTCTCTGGGACAGAAAGTGTAGTGGTGTGCCCCTTTATCCAGATGCAGGTGCAAGTCCCTTTAACTCAATTCCCCACAATCCTCTGGGCTCCCAGCATCCCCTGAGTTCAAGGACACGCCCAGGGAGTATAAATGCCAGCTCCGCCCAGCTTCCTGTGCTCAGAGAGATCCTGCCTGATGGGACAGCAGTGACTGGGCAAGTGAGCTGTCCCCAGGTGCTGGGTCCTCATTCGATAAGCCTGGTGTGTGGGCCTCCAGCAGTGAGCACAAGAGCACGCGGTATTTATCCAAGCCCCAGTCACTGGAGAGGACTCTGTTACAGTCCATGTGGAGAAGCTGTCCAAGCAGTGGGGTGGTCCTATCTACGGCCCCAGGAGCCTCCTGACCAAAGTCAGCATCAGCAGTGCCTGTGTGAAGTCTGTGCCAGCAGGAAATACCCTCAACTCCCAGTCTGCTGAATGAACGATCAATCTCTGGGAACACGTGAGAATATTCAGATCTTTTCCTATCTGTAAACTGAACTCAGAACACTCTGCTGCCATCTAGTGGCCATTACTAGAACTGCAATATAATTGTTTTCACATGTTTTATGAATGTTTCTCCCTTCCTCATATTGCTGTTTTGTACTGCACACCCCTGTTCACATGATCTCCTGTGTAATCTACGTTCCACATTGTTAAGTAAAGTAGAAATTGCACATCACCACTGGTCTGATCATTGGCTGATACCATTACATAACAAAAGTAAATATGAATCTCTCAACAAGATGCAGACAAAAAAAGAACCCTGCTCTATCAAAATTCACATAGACTTCATTTACATTGGGCAATTTTGGTGCTTTTTTGAAAGCACAGCAGAGTTGCAGCATGAAGGACTTTTGGTGCACTTTCAGAAAACGCGCTAAAAATGCTTCATCCATTGAAGTCTATGGGAAAGCATGGATAACCTGCATGAAAAACACATGTACGCAATATTGCGCTGCACCCTCACTGCAGGGAAACTGCACCAGAGCAGTGTAAAAGCACCCTTGAACAGCTACCCATGCCTGTAAAATACAAAAATAAAATCATGTTAACAAAGCACCCATGGAACAACACAGAAGACTTGACTTCTGCAAAGCTCTTTAGAACTAAAGCCTGATACAAAATACTATTTTTTTTTTTTTTATTCAACTCAGCCTGTTGAACGAAAAAAAAAATGGACAGCTCCAGTCGGAGCCACTGTACTAACAATCCAAAGTTAGTACAGCAATCTCCCCAGTTGTTCTTTTGTGTTTGGCCAAGGAGACAGACCCCCCACCAGAACACTCGTGTCAGCGCTCTCAGGCATTGGCTGCTGGTTTTCCAGCATGCTTGTCTGACAGAAGCAGGCCAAATGGCCGGCTTCTTTTGGACCGGCTGCCACGCACGGGCTGAATGTCGGCCGGTTTTATTTGAATGGGCTGATGTCGCCCGCAATTCGGCCCTTGTGTACTAGGTTTAAGAGTTGTTGAAATCAACAGTAATGTTGCACCAAAGACTTCTATGTTATTTTGAGTGCGTGGGTGATAGTGTGGGAATAGTACTTTAAGTGAATTTGCATATGTTATTCTGTGTGCGTCACTAAGTATATAGAGATTTGCATATCCTTAATAAGGAATACACTGCATATGAAGTGTGTTAATTCATCAAACAAAATATTAAATTTATATTTTTTTTTACTTCTGTAAATTTGCAATGTGAAAAGGCTTCAGGGATTGTATATTCTGTTTACTTTTTTCTGCGTTTCATTTCCGTACATGCCTTGAGGTTCAAAAATAACCCTGTCACAGCCACAGTGTAAACGATATGTCCAAACAGCCTAGAGAGCCATTGCATATCTATTACATCCCTGGCAAGTGGGTGACTGAACGGAGAAACATCAGTTTTCAATACAACAGTGCACCTAAACACAAAACACAGCTACAACTATTCTTATGGATCTATCCCTGAATTCTATAATAGACATGTGCGGTTCGTTTCATTCCTAATAAATATTCGGACAAATTTTTCCTTATTCGAAGATTCTGATATATATCCGAATACCCGAATTGCAGTATAAAGTTTACCTCCGAAAAACAAAATTCAGAAATTCAAATTGAAATTCAAATCGAATTCTACATCGAATTCCAGTCGAATTTCGAACTGTAAGCATATTTCTGAAATCAATGCTGTTTTTGTTAGGTCAAAAATTATTTAAAGAGTTATTGTCATCGTTTGATGAAGATTTTTGAATCTCAATCTGATTTTTGTATCTGACAAAAAAAAAATCTAAAGTTTTCGAATCGATCGATTAAAAAGAAAAAAAAACGGTAACTGCGACGAAAATTCAAAAAAGGACATAAAACAAATTCTGAATACACATCCCAAATACGAATTGAACAAATCAACCGAATTTTTGAAACTAAACAAAATGAATTTTTTCGTCATGCACATGTCTATTCTACTGTATAATCTGAATAGAATTCTCCTTTAATATTTTGCCAGTTATACTTTTGACACTTCTCTATAGAAAGTAAAACAATAAATACTAATTGCAGCACATACAAAAAAAGGAATTTTATTATAATGAAACAGTTGTCACAGTTACTGTATAAAGTGATTCATCCATGGTTATTATTCATTGTTTTTTAATATAATTTCTATTGTAATACATTATTTTCAGCAAGCTTGTAAAAGCACACAATGATTAACAAATATTACTTTAAAATGTGTATAGAATGGTGGAAAAAATAATTTCCCTTTTAGATGTACCTTAAACAGAGAACCTGTAAGCAAATGATATACAGAGAGGAAACATTTCTGCAAGGAGTTTGGATATTTCCGCTAAGTGTCATTCATCTGAATGCTCCATCTCCTTGTAAGGGAAGGGTTACAGTAGGAGGATGATACCTCCTCCACATGTTCCCCATTAACTCAATGGTGGCCAAGTGTGGGTCACACAAGAGGCCTACCCCAGGGTGTATTCTTTGGGCGATTAACAGGGTCAATCAACACAGCACAGAGTATCACCTTGCCAGAAGGCATGCTCACCAATGCCCGGAACCAGGCAAAGGGCCACGGTCATGCAAAAGTCAAACATTAAGGTTGTCCCCAACTCAGAGATGAGCCACTTGTGTGTAGTAGTATATAATGAGTTCTTACAAGATGTTGTCCCTTGTCCTACACACTTGAACAGATGTATGTGTTGCATTAGGAGGAACATGCAGAGCCTATGCCCACTCCACCAGTCAGTGTACCTCTGTTACCTCATACCCAGTAACAGAATGGGGTCCCGCTGAGCACATAGCACGGACCTCATGCATGCTCCTCTTAACCCTTTTCGTTCTGTACCAAGTGACCAGGTATTGGATCTCCGTAACGCCAATCTGCTCCAAGTGACCGACAGCTAGGGAGGAAGCCGAATGCCTATCCCCCTCACTAGCAAAGAACCTAGGTTGCGTGCCAACGACTGGTAGCCCCCCCCCCCCCCCATAGATCTGGGCCTCTTCCCTTTATATCACACAGGAAGGAGGCTGAACCCTAGAGGAAAACCTGCAAACACACAAGGGATGGTGGCACAAGTGATACCCCTTTTCTCCAAGCCTGGGCGGCCAGCTAGATTGACTAACCAAGAGTGGGTAATCTGCCTACATACTTACTGCAATACAATGCCATAGAAGTCAGTCAATCTAACACCAAGCAAATCATTTTTGTTGCAGACTAGAGATGAGTGTACTGAGTTTAGAATCAGATAATCCTGATAGTTTTGGAAAATATCTTTTGTTTCAGTGACTCTGTTGTTTCTGTGACCTCTGTGAATGATAAAAGGTTGTGTGAGTTTCTGAGTCAAGGAGAGTGAAAACAACAAGACATTGTATAAGATGTCTGCCCAATCGATATAAAGCAAAAATTCGTCCCCTATCCTATTCTCTTCTACATTGGAGGGTGAGGCTCCCCATTGTTTTGTGCTAGTGCTTTATAAATTGTTGACTTTAGGCCTTTCCTAATTTCTGTTATTATTATCTGGGTAACTATAGTGTATTAGTCAACTTCAATTTACACATTTTCAATGGTGACAGTGGGGCCTGTGGCATTTGTAAGTATTAGAAGAGTCATTGTTTAGGTATCCCAAACTCATCGTGTACATTTTTATTTTGTTAAAGTTGGTATTGCAGAGTAGTTTTGGTTTTAACCTATAATTTAGCTTGTATACACAAGATGGGCAAAACCAATATTAAATAAAACCTTCCAGCTTCCAAATTATCCATCAATTTCCTTTGCAGGAATTTTTTGGATTGTAGTCACTCGTGGTCTCCTATCCTACTATCAGGGCCGGATTAAGAGCATCATGGGCTTGGTGCTGAGGATTTTGAAGGGCCTTAAGGGCCGTGCCTTGGCATGCACCCAGAGGAGGAACGGTGCAGCCATGCATGCCTAATTCAACATGGGATGCTGTCTCTGAAGCCCATAAACACATCCATGCATCGGCAACTGTCCCTCCTTGTCCGGCCTTCGTGCTGTGTGGGGAGGTTCTGAGGGAGCTGCCTGGGGAAGCGAGCATAGAAGCCAGACTTCTGTGTTTACAAGTGACAGAAGAGCGGTAACAGTGAATATGGCCAACCCGGGGCCTATATTAAGGTAGGGGCCTGGAGCTGCAGCTCCAATAGCCCCTACGTTAATCTGGCCCTGCCTACTATGTAGTTTTGAGGACCGGAAATAAAATTGTGCATTAAGGACCGAGAGTCCCTCAAATCTTCAGGGAATTGCAGGGTATATAGTTTAATTCTTGGACAGTGTTTTTTTCCAAATTTCTAAATTAGAATTTCTAAATTAGATTTTCTAAAATTAGATTTTCTAAATTAGAATTTCTAAATTAGATTTTTTAAATTAGAATTTCTAAATTAGACAATTTTCTTAAAAATGTTTAACTGTATCCATAGTGGAGCATTGTGTAGTACACCATGCCATTGAAGGGCACATATCATTTTTTTTTTTTTTTTTGAAAATCTTTTTTATTGAATTTTGCAAGAAAAAACAACAACTACAAACATTGGTGCTCAGGCTCAGACCAGATACGAGCTAGCAGCAATACATACATAATGAAACACGGCACCCGCGCAGGGGTCCAAAGGGAAAGGCAAGTGAAGTACAAACCAAATGAAAGGTATACACAGCAGCCCTAAGAGACACAGCAGATATTATTAAACAATAGGAGATCCTCACCCAAACTCATCAGCAGGGCCCATGCTCAATACAGGTCAGCCCCAAACATCACAGAATCCCATAACACCCCAAGGCGAGGGGCGCCATCCGCCTAAGACGGAAGGCGAGACCCGCCTCCCCCACCCGGGACAGCGGGGGGATCGGAGAGCCACCGAGTCCACACCCTATCGAACTTTTTCCGGCAACCCCTGTGCACATATGTGTCTTTATATAAGGGGAGGACTGAATTCACCAGGGACCTCCATTGTTGAACCGTGGGAGGGGAGCGCTGTCGCCAGTGGAGCACAATGGATTTCCTGGCATAGAACAATAATAAACCGAGCAACGTGCGGTCCGCCACCCGAGACACCAGATCATCCAGTAGACCGAGTAAACATATTCTCGGGGAGGGATCTAGCGAGATGGAGGAGACCTCTGCGATCGTGTGTAGCACCCCGGACCAGAAGGTAGAGAGATGGGGACAGGTCCAGAATATATGAAGGAAGTCACCCGGGGCCTGGCCACAGCGCCAGCACTCCGGCGACTGGGAGGCGTGCATTTTATGTAACCTATGCGGGGTGAGGTAGGCTCTGTGTGCAATTTTGAATTGAATAAGTCTATCCCTGAGTGAGACCAACACCTTGAATGGAACCTCCCACATGTTCATCCAGTCCTCCTGGTCCAGGTCCGGAACGTCCCTGGTCCACCGAGCACGGAGACCAGAGAGCTCCGGAGAATGCACCCGGAGCAGATGCGCGTAAAGGGTCGACAGCGCTCGTTCAGAGCAGTCGTGCCGCAAAACCCGCTCAAGATCTGACTGCACTACCTGGGAACCACCGGGTGGAAACTGGGACTTGAAGGCATGGGAGAGCTGTAGGTAGCGGAAAACCATGGAGGGTGGTACACGGAAGGAATCCACGAAAAATTGAAGGGGGGGAAAGGAGAGGTCAGGGGAGATGTCTGAAAGTTTCTTAACATGGTACTTCGCCCACACCGCTGGGTCCGGGAGGGAGCAGAGATGCGGCAAGTTGGGATTATACCACAGAGGTGCGCTGGGGGAGACAGCAGAGCCCGGGTAGCCCTCTAGCTGCAAACCAGATTTCCATGCCCGCAGGACCGTAACCATGGAGGTCGTGAGACCATGCGGGGCCCTAGGACCCCGAAACAACAGATGGGGCACATATCATTTTTATTAAATTTGTTCTGCCATCTATTGTAATTGGTAGTTTATACCAAATAGTTGACTTTTCTTTAAATTTATATAATAGGGAAGCCAATTTATAGCTGTATACTTAGAAATATCTGAAATGACTGTGATCCCTAGATAGGTGAATGAGTCTTCAATTTTATACTGAGAGGCATTTGCGGTAAGGGTCTCTTGGGTATACGACCCATCAGTAGTAAAGAGGACATTTCCCAACTATTAGTGAACCTTGAATATGTGCCAATTTCCTGTATTATATTAACCACATAAGAGTCTCAATGGAAGGCTTAGTGTGCCCCAGAAATACCAGGGGATTGTTTGCATATACGGCCAATTCCTCTTCTTTTTTCCCCATTCTGAAGCCCACTGTATTGGGTCAGCACAGATGGTTGTGGCTAGTGGTTCAACAGCAAGAACAAAAGTGGGGAGAGGGAACATTCTTGTCTAGTACCTCTCCTGAAGACAAAGGGTCTGTAATAGAAATGATTTAGTTTTATTGGGGCTGTTGGAGTATTATAGAGTAATTTGATCCAAGCAATGAAGCCCTGGCCTATATTAAAATTTTCAACACTTGCCAGAGATAGCCCCATTCCACACTAACAAATGCCTGGTGGCATCTAAGGATACTCTATTTCCAGAATTGTCCATCAGTATTTGTATGTTTAGATACCCGTCTCTGTACATTAACAGCTGTGAATCTATTCAGAATTAATCCCAATTAATACCCATGTATGAGTTTGTGTATAATGGAGGCTCAGCGGTCGGAGAGTGTTTTAAGGTCCACTGTTAGTAGGCATATAAGGTCTATACAAGTCTGGAAGTGTTGTTGTTTTTTTTTTCCTGATTTAGATAACACTATTTTTGTTGCTTCATGCACAGAATGAGGTAAGGACCAGAGATGTATAGTAACTAAGTAGAACTACTTCACTACTGTACTTAAGTACCGAAAGGTGGTATCTGTAGTTTCCTAGAGTAGAATTTTTTTCTCCTACTTCCACTTTTACTTCACTACATTTTTTCGATGATTTCAATACTTCTACTCCGATATTTTTTTTGTGCTGCATAGTTACTCGTTACAATTATAAAAATTACCACTGTCAGAACAGTAGATGGCAGGTTTCATGAAGTTCAAAAAAAATGTGTATAATGTCATGTGTACTTTTGACTTCTTTTGACTTCTTTCTTTAATAACTTTAACTTTAATACCTTTAACTTTAATAAACTTTTGACTTCTTTCTTTAATAACTACATAACACAGTACTTGTACTTTTACTTTCAGTACTTGAGTAGCATTTTTTTTAAAAAAACTACTGGTACTTTTACTTTCAGTACTTGAGTAGCAACATTTTTAAAAAAACTACTTGCAATACTTAAGTCCAAAAAATGTTGAATACTTTAGTACTTCTATTCAAGTCACTTTTTAATCGAGCACTTCCACTTCTACTCAAGTCACTTTTTGATCGAGCACTTGTACTTTTACTCAAGTATGGGTTTCGAGTACTTTATACAACTCTGGAAGGACCCTTGTTCTTTAGCAGCTGAGATAGTAGAAAGTAAGTACTACAGAATCTTTTTCACTTAACAGATCTAATAAAACACTTTCAAATACCAGACCAAAAAAAGCAAAAATAAGACATTCATTATTAGGGCTTACACATACAATACATCAAAGCAGTATTAAACCCAATAGCAGACATTTATTATATTGCAGCCCACCAATTCTTAGATGTAGTGGCTACATTAGTTTTCTTTTTTAGGCTTTCTATATTTTATTTTTACCTGTGATCCAGTCGATAAGTCTGTTGTTTCTCAAAAGAATAACCTTTCCCACAGATGCAACAATTCGAGGATTGAGTCAAACCATTGGCAGGGGTGCTTACAATGATCAGCTTTTATTTATTTACGTAAAACCTTTATCCCAAAAAGAAAAAAAAGTGGTTTGCAGAAACTGCTTATAAAGTGTGAACTGGAGTTTGGCTTTAATTTATTAGCTTAAATCTGCTAGTACATCTAATACTCCCCTCATATTAACTAGAGATCGACCGATTATCGGCAAAGCTGATATATCGAGGGCCGATCTGCACTTTCCCCGATATATCGGAATCAGCCCCTGAGGTTACCGTTAGTGCCGATATTTCGGTAAAGTGCTTGTACTGGAGTGATGCCTGCAGCTAGAGACATCACCCCCTGGTACCGGCGTCCATAGACGGTCGGCTGTCTTGTAATGACAACCGATGCGGCTGAGAAGCAGCTAGGCTGTCATTACAAGGAGAGGGAGGGGACGTCCCCCCCTCCCACCGCCTTCCACGGCTCGCCCAGGTCTCCTGTCCCACCGGGAGACCCGGGCAACCATCCCGCACGGCCGCCGAAGAGAAGACCCGATCAAAGCCGCATTCGGCTCTGATTGGGTCTCCATGTAAAAACCTGGAAGTGATGTCATGACATCACTTCTGGGTACTCGGCACCAAATTCAAAAAATCTACAGCATTCAAAATGCCAAATTTTGTTTTTTAAGTGCAGAGAAGGGGTTTGGGGTCTTTTAGACCCCCAGATCCCTCCACAAGAGTACCTGTAAAAATAAAAAAATAAATTTTTTTTTTAATGTACGAAAATATCGGCCAACATCGGCCGATACCGATATGCCATGACCAAAATATTGGCAATAAAAAAACGATATCGGTCGATCACTAATATTAACTATGCTGCTGTCCAAAGTAGTCCCTGTGCTCCTTCATCCAGACTTTAGGCATCCTAATACAGGAGGTGCGTTACTGGTTAGCTCACCAGGTGGAAACAGAAAAAAAAGCCTAAAAAGGGAAAAGAAATGCAGCCACCACATCTAAAGATTGGTAGGCTGCAATATATTATATTTTTGGTTTTGGGTTTAATACTACTTTAATGTGCTCTCTGGTCCTGTTCCTTCTTTATTGGAAGTCTATTACCAAAAGAGCACCTGTAAATGCAGCAATTCACAAATAAAATAATGACACAAGAGATTTAAGAACTAAAGAAGTAGTTGAAATAATGTTTACACTGGTTCAATCAACATTCTCTTTTGATTATATGTGCAGAAAAATTTTGTCATTGCAAATTAATGGCATTGATATAAGCAACTCGATGACCACAAAGCTGACCCATATATCAATAGGGACATATACATCTTAGTCAATGAGAGCTGCTGTTTCTCTCACTTTCTGAAGAACCAGACTATGACAAATTAACCCTAATGTGAGAGGAAGACAATATGAAGAAATACATTGCTCAGCCAAATTAGTGACAGTGATGGCATTCCTATAGGAGTGGAGATATTGTATTATATAGTCTTTGAATCACAGATAATGTGTCCCATGCAGGGGGTCATCCATTAGTGAGAAAAAGAAAATCGGAATAAAAAAGCCATGAGAATAGCTTTTTACCTGTATCCGCATTGTTTTGTATCTAAAGCCATTTTTTTTAGTTTTGGGCAGATAGAGTTGAGAGGCGTTTGACCCCTGTTAAGTTTTCATTGCCGTCTGTGTGCGCATTAGAAATATTTACTTTCTCAGTTTTTGCACTGTCGTTCAGACTGATAGTGATGGAAAATCCTTAAACAGGCCAGACTGCCTTTAAAGCTCCTGGTTAATTTATTTTTATATAAAATATACATAACTGTTTATCTAAATAAATAAAAAAAATTGCTTGGTTGCAGCACAAAACAAAACAGTCCACACTCCTGGTACAAAAATTAAACATTTGGCTCCCCGCCCGCAAATCTTGTCCCTTGATAGGGTTATGTAGCTGCCAGCCTTAGTGGTCCCAAAGAGGAGGTTTCCAACCAATAAAGAGGAAGTAAAGCTTCCTCTGTAACTTGCACCTATAGGTAAGACTATGATAAGGCTTACCTATGGGTACTGTAAATATCTCCTAAACATGTACCGTTTAGGAGATATTTACTTTGCATGCAGTCAGTGACATCACTGACGCATGCGTTCTGAAGGAACAACGCTCGTGCCGTTCCTTCAGAGCCCTATGCTGTACATGGCTGCTCCCGTGCGCATGAGCGGGAGAGACGTCCTCGCGGCTCCGGCCAAGCTGATGGCCGGAGGAGGCAAACCCAAAAGGAAGACAGCTGAACATGTCGGCCGTGTCACCAGTCAGGGGGTGGTGCTGCGGGGGCTTCATTCTAAGGTAAGTATTTCATGATGAGCTAGTATGCAATGCATACTAGCTCATTATGCCTTTGATTTTCAGGTTTTTATTTAAAAAAAAGTTTTTTTCCATTTTCCGAGGTTTACAACCTTTTTAAGCAGAGTCTCAGTTATAAGCAGTCCACCATTCTGACTCCTCAGTGTGTCCTGCTACACACTCCACTTTCCAGACACCTGTTGACAGCTTCCTGATTCTCTATAGGCGTCTCTTGCTTGTGTCTCAACCCCTTCAGAATCAAAGTCCCTGAAATCAAAGTTTGGGGGCTCTTTCCCATCCAAAGCCTCTCCAAGTCTCCAAATTCTGGGTCCCACATGAAGACCTACAAAGCCTGAGAGCACTGTAACTCATTCCTCTCTTCTCCAACTGGATTACCCCAAAACCCCTCACCCTGCATGAGTGAAAATTTTAAAAAATTGCATACATGTCATCCTTGTAAAGGGACAACAAACCAAAGAGGGAGGAAACATATCTGCCTTCCAGGACCCCTCTCTGGCATCTGTACAGTATGTACTGTATGTATATCAGTGCATATTTAGGTATGTATGGATTCATATATACATAAATACAACAAGGATAGAAGGCACCAACAGGTAACCAGAGCCTGTGTGAGGGGGCAGTCTCTGAATTAATAGTTCATAAGAAATTCATAAGAAGCCCATACAAGAATGAAGTTCATAGGACAGGAGGAAGTGATCCAACAAGAATGAGGGGATCCTGAAACATGGTGTCAAAGCACTAGGGCATGCCTATTAACAGGAGTAGAAGCAGGCTCTAAATGACAGGCAGGAGAGAGAAGAAAAAGTGCCTCTAAGTGCAGTGAAGTTGAAGCTGCCTGACGAAGGAATGTGCATGCCCAGGACCGGCATCGCGTCGTAACCTATGCCGTGGTCCAGCTTCATCCCCTCTGCTCTGCTTTCCACTTGAGGATTTGACACCTGGCCTCCACCACGCAGCAGCGGACCCTGGCGGTCAACATCACGACCATCCAGCACTGACATCCCGAACTCCCCTTCCTGATGAGCTTCTTTTACTTAATTTAATGTATTTTATTGCACCTAATAAACCTGTAAACTGTCTGCACTTAGAGTAGCGTTTTCCTCTCTCTCCTGCCATTGATTCATATATGCATGTTTTTTTCTGCTGTTTACAGAGAGCTACCTTGTATATATTTAATTGTATTGAATATAATGATAATAAAGAATTTTATCTAATCTAATTCCATTGGCCACATTCAGTATCTATAATATATACTTTACATGCATGACAATTGAAACTGGACCCCCTGGACATTCATTGGTCCTTAGGCTTCTGGCTAAGTTGCCTTGTGGATGATGAGCTCTGCACAGGTAGGATAAACACATTACCCGATCTCTTTCATGCATATATATTATATTCTATATGCACTCTCTGTCAGAACATGTATGGTATACACAGAGCCATGTAATCCACAAGCCAATCTAGGCATGAGCCCAGGGCCTGGTGGATGGCTGAGGGTTGAACTACAACCTTCATTCTCCTGAAAAAAAAAAGAGAAATAGCTGATTGATTCAACCTATGCACTTGCCTGTTACTTCACAAAACGGGATGTACCTGTAGGCAGTTGGTGCCTAATGGAGTGGGCCCTGTCAGAACAGTCAATGCAAATGTGGTGCCTTCTCTTTGCCTACTTATAAATGCCATTCAAAGGTATGAGGGGCCAAAGCTATCTTGCCTAGGACCCCAATCTGCCTTGATCTGTCTGTGTATACATTACATGTACTCTGTCACATATGTTCCCCACTCTAGTATCTACTGTGGACCAAATGTAATCTTCAGATTTTGGCAATATCAATAAACTATGGTGTCGCTCTAGGTCAGTTATTACTTGCTCCACAGTCAAGTGCTCACACAGCTCGTCACTGGCAAGTATTGACCCCCTTGTACACTGTCCTACCTACTACTGCCCTCTTTACACAGCTGTAATACTACTGACCTCTGTACACTGCTCTACATACTACTAACCTCTGTACACTTTCCTACATCCTACTGACCTCTGTTCACTGCCCTACATACTACTAACCTCTGTACACTGCCCAACATACTACTAACCTCTGTAAACTGCCCTACAGCCTATAGACCTCTGTACACTGCCCTACATACTACTAACCTCTGTACACTTCCCTACATCCTACTGACCTCTGTACACTGCCCTAAATACTAGTAACCTCTGCACACTGCCCTATATCCTACTGACCTCTGTACACTGCCCTATATACTACTAACCTCTGTAAACTGCCCTACAGCCTACTGACCTTTGTACACTGCCCTACATACTACTAACCTCTGTAAACTGCCTTACAGCCTACTGACCTCTGTACACTGCCCTACATACTACTAACCTCTGTAAACTGCCCTACAGCCTACTGACCTCTGTACACTGCCCTACATACTACTAACCTCTGTAATCTGCCCTACAGCCTACTGACCTCTGTACACCGTCCTACATCCTACTGACTTCTGTACACTGCCCTACATACCACTTTCCTCTATACACTGCTCTATATACTACTGACCTCTGTACACTGCCCTACATATGTCTGACTGTGACCCTGCGCTGACAGCCCATAGGTGGGCGTGGATTTTCTTTTTGGGGGTGGGGGGGCAGCATTTCATTCTTGGACCCAGGCAGCACAATGTCTTGGGCCAGTCCTGCTGGCAACCATTGTTACAGGAAAAAAGGAGAATGACCCTCTGACATATTCCAATTTATTGATACATAAGATCAATTGGACAGGAGATGAGCAGAGATTTCTAACATGTTTTACACACATATGTGCTTAGTCATACTTGGTTCGGCAGAGACAGAGATATTTATATTACCTGCATTACCTGTGTTGTACAGGTGATGTTGGATAAAGAGCGCGCAACCTCTGACCTCTGTGGATGCAAATGTGTGGCAGCATGTGGGCTTTAAATCCCACATTTCCTTCCACCGCATATATGCGTAAAGTGGTTAGTAAGAGGTTATCGTTTGAAGCATAAGTTTAAAAATCAGTGGTTTGCTACCTTTTTTTTAATTTCTTTTATCTCCCTTTCATTTTTATTTGTTGCTCCACTCATCTTTCTATGTGCTGTGGAAGCTGAGTTCCAGTGGTTGACAGCGCAACCCCATGACCCTCCTTCCCCCCACTGCTTTTCACAAAATATCAAGGAGGTAATGAGGCATGATTGACAGCACTTGCTCAAAATAAGTGCCATCACTTCAGAATGCAAGCGGAAGGGGTGTGTCATATATGCACACGGGAATTGTGACTAATGCTTGGCTGGGGCTGGGTCACTGGGCAGGTGGGTCCCCCTGGGCAAGTGGGGCCCCCGGGCAACTGCCCAGCGTGCCCATTTGGTAAGATGCCCTGCCCTCATTTGATGACTAGGTTAACTGCTGCCTGTATTGTAGGTGTGTTCACAGGGCCTTTAGATACCTTTTTGTTATCACTTTATTCTAATATTGACAAAGTGTTCCTTCTTATAAACCGCAGCAGCATAATAGAGCATAGAGATAATACGTCATCAAACTCCAGGAGAACATTTGAGCTCAAAGTAGAATGTTCTAATTAAAATATACAGATTTCTTTTTATTTTGTATTGACTAAAACTACAAATTACTACCACAAACAAATCTGAGCGTACTTAGTGAAAGTACTGTACTACGTTAGTGAACTGTGCAGAGGATGTGGCGGCAACAATGCCTCCAGATGTTCTCCCGGGGGGGGGGGGGGGGGGAACTGTGAACCAACTGAGAACACTTGACACTTTCTTCACCTATTTCCTTAGATTTTATTTTAGTACACTGAAAAGGTGCCACACTTTGTTTTAAGATTAAACTTGCTGATTTTCTTTTTTCGTACTTCTGCTTTATACGTTTTGCATAATTATGTAGCACAAAAGAAAAACAGATACATTTTTTTTTTTTTTTTTTTTAATAAAGAAAAATGATATTTGTGGCTGTAAAATGTTTTCCAAAATCACCACTTGTTTTGGGTGAAGTAATACTTGTTAATGAAATGGAATGATACTAGTCGGATAGAATTAAGCTTACCATTTCCAGGAAGAAATGATTATTAAAGCGAAGTTCTGCCCCCCGCCTCCAAAAATTAAAAGTCAACAGCTATACATACTGTAGCGGATGACTTTTAATATTAGGACACTTACCTGTCCTGGAATCCAGCGATGCCGGGACCGCAGCCGATGTTTCCATCGGCTGTCTGGTGCTGCCACCGCCATTGCCGGTGAGAGAACCCGGCAGTGAAGGCTTGCAGCTTCACGGCCTGGGTCCCTACTGCGCATGCGCGAAGGGCGCTGTGCTCGGTAATTGGCCTGGAAGCAGAGGGAGGAGGAGGGAGCTAAACCTCTGATGTAGCTCGTCGCGGCAAAGGTCCAACGGAAGTGGGGACATATTACCTCTCAAAAACAGGTACCCCCTGAAAGGTGCTAAATGTGGCACCGGAGGGAGGAGACAAATAAGCGGAAGTTACACTTTTGAGTGCAACTCCGCTTTAAGTCCTGATTCTAGTGCTGCGCATACACTGGTGAGCAACTGTTGACTCTATGTCTCTATGACTCTATGTCAGCAATCATAGAAATCCACATAAGTTACTAATGGACAATTGCTTTCCACTGTGTGAGCATGAGCTACTGTATGCATATTTCACCAGTCACCATCAATGGATATTATCATTCAATGTCCTATTCTAACCTACAATGTACATTTCCTATTTGAATGGCTGGCTGTTTATTCAGTTACATTGATCTGGTCCAATCTGTATACACGTATACAAAGAAAGTTCTCTTTCAATTCAGAAACAATCACAGCTGTCACATAATTCTATTAGGTGGTAAGCTCCCAGGAGCAGGCCCCTCTTAACCCTCTTGTATTGAATTGTATTGTAACCGTTCTTTCTCTCTCTATAATGTAAAGCACAAAACAAACTGTAGGTGCTATGTAAATCCTCAATAATATTTATTATAATTACCTATTTTTGGAACCAGCTGACATACATATACTTATACATATGTGAACTGTTTGTAGTTTTACTCAGCCTGTTTTGTAAGTTACAATTCCAGATGGGTGACCTCATTTTTCTCTTTGGCAGTTAGGCGATACAACTTGGTCACTTCCCTGCCCCCAGCCTGCTGCCTGAACAATATAGAAGAATCAACCATGTAGAAGTTATACCTCTGTTTTCTTCTTTTGTAAGCAATGCCAGTGTTTTAAACTGACAGCACTGCACAATGCAATGGAGCTCTGATTAGCTCAAAGTACTGTTCTTCTATCTCTCGTTTTAAATCCTACTGTGCATGGTATTGTGGGAATCTGATATATGCAAACATTATGTAAAAGGTAGGATTTTATGTTTGCCTGGATTTCCAGTTAAACTCATTGTATTTAACCCATTACAGCACACAGATGTAGCACCCTACAAGGTAGGTG
Organism: Pelophylax lessonae; assembly: GCF_965119305.1. Taxonomy (NCBI): domain Eukaryota; kingdom Metazoa; phylum Chordata; class Amphibia; order Anura; family Ranidae; genus Pelophylax; species Pelophylax lessonae. Next base: position 756,359,906 of record NC_138768.1, read on the forward strand.
CTAGGTAAAAGTATAGTGGGCCTTTGCTGCCTAACAGCAGGGCCATGATTTTCAGCTGGGCTGTCATGTCTCCCAGGTGTCATGTCTCCCAGGAGTCTCCCCACTGGCTCCATGAAAGGATTCTCATTGGGTAGTGGAGGAAACCCAATCAGAGACACATTCAGGCCTGTATCTACCCCAGAAGGCAGATTCTGCCGCAGAGGATTCTGGGAGTGGGAATAAGTTTGAAGGGAGCGCATGACGTATCGTCTTTGGCGGGACCCTGAGTGCCAGGAGGGAGAGTACGGCTGTCTCTCCTCCTGTCAGAAGGATCGGGTGTCTCGGGTGGTCTGCCTGACAATCCAGAGAGAGAGAGAGAGAGCGCTGAGCTGAGCTGCAGAGAGGATCTGGTATGCCGAGGACCAGCTGAGAAAGAGGGGTCCAGTTCCAGGAAAGCATTCCAAGTTTGTGAGTACTGAGAACTGCCCCTAGGGGTCTGCCCAGCTTAAAGGGGACCACTCCGGCGAGGGATCCAGGAGCTAGCTAGCGGTAAAGGGGGTGCCTAGTGAGAGGACCCTGAAGTGTCAGAGGGGGTGCCTAGTGAGAGGACCCTGAAGTGTCAGAGGGAGTGCCTAGTGAGAGGACCCTGAAGTGTCAGAGGGGTTTCCTAGTGAGAGGACCCTGAAGTGTCAGAGGGGGTTCCTAGTGAGAGGACCCTGAAAGTGTAAAGGGGGTGCCAGTGGTTGGGCCCTGAAGAGTTAAGTGTACCGCGTGCAGTGTACAGTGTTGAGAGCTGCAGCAGCACAAGCAGTTACAAGGAGCTACCTCAGTCACTGAAGGGCTGGAGGGAGCTGTTCACAGGACTTTTGAGCTAAACAGAGTGTCAGGAGTCAAGTGTCACTATAGTCCTGGATCTTCTGAGTTAACCAGAGTGTTAAAGTTGAAGTCCTAGCACAGTTCAGCAAAACAGTATCTCCAAGCGCCAGGAAGCATTGGTCGGCATTCAGCTGGCGTCAAAACAGCGCCAACAGGCATTTTCTATCAAGTGTCCCAGTTAAACCTAGTTGAGCCAGAGGAGTACCCCACTCATTCCCTTCTCCCATCCCCATTACAAAATAAACAAAACAAACCAAAGATGCCGGAATGGTCATTGTCTCCAATCTCACACTGGGATATTCAACTTAAATGTGTTGGAAGTGTTACTGGTAACAATGGCAGACCCATATCAGGCCCAATGCCTGGAAATATTGCTACATTTGGGGGCTCGTCTGGGATTTTACCAATGGTTACTGGGCCGGTTGCCCCTGGCAACGGCAGAAGACAAAATCGGAAAAGTCAATTTTTGTGCCCAGAACTGTTGTTCAAGTATCAAGCCAAGTGTGAGGCCGGATCTGCAGGAGGCAGGGAGAGTGGGATGAAGCTAGAAGTACATGTGGAAGGTTGCTTGTGGCAACGCAAATGTTCAAGTAAAGCCTGCAATATGATGAGAACCTTTGAAATGGATTATGATATTTACTCTGCTGTCAGAAAATGGAGAGCAGGGGGCAAAAGTGTGAAAGTGCATGAATGCTGCAACTGCTTAACAAGAAGAGGTCCCAGTGGGGACGGTGAAGATGGAGGCCGGGGGCACGGGAAGAGAGGTGCCAGAGGCCAGGTGTATGTGCATGCTATGTGGACTGATGTTGACCGTGCATTCGACAGCGGGACATTTATTCTGTATAGTAATTGCACCGATACTGTGAGGATCGTACTCGGCCATGCCGAGAGGGGCAGTGGGGCTTGCCTCGGAGACAGTATGGAAGATGAGAATTGCACATGTGTGGCTAGGAAGAGAACTATCGACCGTGCGACCGACAGCAGGATATTACTCTTGACAAGCAAGGAGGGACAGCTGGCTTCAATGGAGGAAGGCGCAGTTGTGGCCCTAGTGCAATTGAGAAGAGTGGATGCATGTCTGGCAAGTGACATGATCTGCTTAGTAGCTACTTCCCTGTGGGCTCAAGTAGAAAAGCATGGCAGGGGAAGAGTTACAGCACCGCGCAGGAAAGCGCACCACATTCAGACCTGCCTAGCAGGAGGAGTAATAGCCCAGTATAGTGAAAGGGTGGAGACAGCGGGAACATCCAGCCAATCAGGAGTGACCAAGGGGACCCTATTAATATCCCCTCCTTCGGGTGTGGCTGTGCGGGAGACACGTGTAGGAGAGAGGAGCATGGCGTTCGTAAGAGAGCCAAAGAGTGTACCCGCTATCATTGCCGCCATGGGTGAAGACTCTGCCAGGCAGCCCCGGGAGCAGATCCACCAGCCCGATCCATCCCTAGTCTGGGATACGGCAGACTCGCGCTGTGCACAGGATGTGGCTGGGAGTTACTAGGATCAGTATGTCCTCAGTGTGCCACTGTCACGTTAAGAGTGCAGGTGTGGGTCCAGTGTGGGCAGTGTGGTTATCTGCTGCTCCAGGCAGAAAAGAGCGAGGGCCAACCCAAAAAAGCTACATTTTACGTGGGAGTCAGGCCTCACTCAGGAGGTGACCGGGACTGAATATAAGTTCCTCCGCGGAGGCGGGAGGGGCATTTTGCGTCTGATGATGCAGTTAGAGGCCATGCCGGTAGTCAGTGGGCCTTCCATGTGTGGAAGGAGGACTTGGCAGCAGAGCTCCCTTGGGAGGGGATCTATGCCAGCACCGGTGACCGGAGGGTGGCCAGAGGATGTCTCTACTCCAGCAGTAATGGCAGGATCCGGCCCAATCAGTATTCGGCAGCCTGAAAAAGCTGCAGCTACTCAAGCCTCACCCACCAGTACTAGTGGTGAGGAAAAAACCGGCCTTGTACCCATCAGGTCCCAATCCTTTCAATAAATATGGATTAATAGAAGAGGGGATCGATGATTGGGGGTCAGCGGATGAGACAGAGTGGGACTGGGGGTCCGATGCTGGGAGCAGCTCCCCCGGTACTGACATGGCAGTGACTGTTGACAAAGAGGTCACTGAGAGGGGGGGACCTAGCTCAGAAGCTGGGGTTCTGTGACACTTACGTTGAGAGGATTCCAGACCTCACCCCTCCAGGGAACATTGCTAGAGCAAGGGATCAGAATGCAGCATACAAAAAATGATACAGAGAGTGTCCACTCCATTTTCTCCACCTGGGAGAGGTAACAGGAGGACTCATCCCTGGCTGTCCCGAATGCAGAGGTGGCTACAGAAAAAGGTGGCACTAGAATACGGATACGATTATCCCTACGCTCCTAGAGAGGTGATGCTGCTGGTAGAAAAATTTAGAGATTTTTGGTGCGATTAAATAATTTGGGATTTCCTGTTTGTCCCTAAGCCATATAGAGACTCACCTGAGGAGAAGTTGAAAGAGAAATTCAACAGTGTGAAAGCTTAGTGGAACTTTGGGCGCTCCATTTATATTGACAGAGTAGAGGTTCGCTGCCCGAATGGATCAGGTCAGGCCTGGTCCATCAGAGTCAAGGATGATCAAGGTAGGTATGTCCGGGTTTCCCACCCTGATTATTATATTTAAGTGAAACAAGTGATTCATCTGAAAAATTTCAAAACTGTGTTGGCCGGCGGCCATCACAACTGACCAAGGAACTGTGAAAAGAAAATGTAATGCTGAATTTACAAGTTTGTTGAAAATGTCCAAGTTTCAATACAGACCCCTTGGGCCATCGGGCCAGGGTCTTGGAAGAAGTGTTACTATGTTTGACCCCTTGGGCCATCAGGCCAGGGTCTCTGTGGATTACAAATACTGTGTGGGAAACCTTCCACAGTTCAGACAAGGTGAAGGTATCGTTTTTTGCAGATGCAAGTGTATCCAGGTACTTTCGGTGGGGGGTGCCCTGAAGGACCCTTATTGCTACTTCCCTGACTCAGCAGGACTGCAGGTCATCTAGGCTACAATGGCTTGCCCTGTTTACTATAGGAAGTACTTTGAGGGGCAGCAGGAGGGCGCTGTGCCTTACTTCATCAAGGACTCTGCATAGTTAGCCAGTGTGAGGGTAAAGACTTCTTACTGACAAGGAGTAGACCCAGCGAGTCAAGACACTGGTCAGCAGAGGTAGTCAGGGAAGGGATTGGAAAGGTCACCCTTAGAGTCAAAGGAGGGTCTTTCCACTCAACTGTCTAGACAGTAAAGCCCCGTACACACACAACGATTATCGGCCGACCGATCATCCGTCTTTTGTCCAGAGTTGTGTTTTGTTAGTTGGAATGTGCCTAGACTGCTCACGAATTTTCTCGGCCAACAAAATTCTACTTCAGAAGTGATGTCATGTGTTGGTTTGCTTTCTTTGTGTTCTTTCTTCACTGAGCATGCCCAGACTTGCTCATCAGATTTTTCCCTGTCGAAATCTGTACTGACTGCACGAAAATCGGCCGTTATGTTGACGGCCAACAAAAATTTTATAGTCTGCACACCAGATTTTTTTCGGCTGAAAAGTCGGAGTTGGTTGTCAGAAGCATCATACTAACAAGCCGAAAATCGGCAGATCGGACGTTGGACGAAAATTTCCTGCCAATTTTCGACGCGTGTGTACGGGGCTTTAGTCTTGTATTTTCAAAAGTTGTATGCAGTTGACTAATTTTTGCTTCCATTTTCTCTACAGGTGGGATCATTTTAGAGTCAGTCAGAAAGGATATGTACACTGTATTGTTTTGAAATCCCCACCAAGCAAGTTTGTTTGGTGGGGGGTGCATCGTTTCTCATGCACCTTAAAATGTGTATATTTGTATAGCAGAGTATGTAAAGCTGTATTTTTCAACTGTAATTTACAGTCAGGTCCATAAATATTGGGACATTGACACAATTCTAATATTTTTGGCTCTATACACCAGCACAATGGATTTGAAATGAAACAAACAAGATGTGCTTTAACTGCCGGCTTTCAGCTTTAATTTGAGGGTATTTACATCGAAATCAGGTGAACAGTGTAGGAATTACAACAGTTTGTATATGTGCCCCCTACTTTTTAAGGGACCAAAAGTAATGGGACAGATTAACAATCATAAATCAAACTTTCACTTTTTAATACTTGGTTGCAAATCCTTTGCAGTCAATTACAGCCTGAAGTTTGGAACGCATAGACATCACCAGACGCTGGGTTTCATCCCTGGTGATGCTCTGCCAGACCTCTACTGCAACTGTCTTCAGTTCCTGCTTGTTCTTGGGGCATTTTACCTTCAGTTTTGTCTTCAGCAAGTGAAATGCATGCTCAATAGGATTCAGGTCAGGTGATTGACTTGGCTATTGCATAACATTCCACTTCTTTCCCTTAAAAAACTCTTTGGTTGCTTTCGCAGTATGCTTCGGGTCATTGTCCATCTGCACTGTGAAGCGCCGTCCAATGAGTTCTGAAGCATTTGGCTGAATATGAGCAGATAATATTGCCCGAAACACTTCAGAATTCATCCTGCGGCTTTTGTCAGCAGTCACATCATCAATAAATACAAGAGAACCAGTTCCATTGGTAGCCATACATGCCCACACCATGACACTACCACCACCATGCTTCACTGATGAGGTGGTATGCTTTGGATCATGAGCAGTTCCTTTCCTTCTCCATACTCTTCTCTTCCCATCACTCTGGTACAAGTTGATTTTCTGCCCATAGGATGTTGTTCCAGAACTATGAATGCTTTTTTAGATGTTGTTCTCTAATCTGGCCTTCCTGTTTTTGAGGCTCACCAATGGTTTACATCTTGTGGTGAATCCTCTGTATTCACTCTGGTGAAGTCTTCTCTTGATTGTTGACTTTGACACACATACACCTACCTCCTGGAGAGTGTTCTTGATCTGGCCAACTGTTGTGAAGGGTGTTTTCTTCACCAGGGAAAGAATTCTTTGGTCATCCACCACAGTTGTTTTCCATGGTCTTCTGGGTCTTTTGGTGTTGCTGAGCTTTGTTTTATCAGCCTAATGATGGCTTGCTTCACTGATAGTGACAGCTCGTTTGATCTCATATTGAGAGTTGACAGCAACAGATTCCAAATGCAAATAGCACACTTGAAATGAACTCTGGACCTTTTATCTGCTCCTTGTAAATGGGATAATGAGGGAATAACACACACCTGGCCATGGAACAGCTGAGCGGCCAATTGTCCCATTACTTTTGGTCCCTTAAAAAGTGGGAGGCACATATACAAACTGTTGTAATTCCTACACCTTTCACCTGATTTGATGTAAATACCCTCAAATTAAAGCTGAAAGTCTGCAGTTAAAGCACATCCTGTTTGTTTCATTTCAAATCCATTGTGGTGGTGTATAGAGCCAAAAATATTAGAATTGTGTCAATGTCCCAATATTTATGGACCTGACTGTAAATTACAGTCGAAAAATACAGCTTTACATACTCTGCTGTACAAATATACACATTTTAAGGTGCATGAGAAACGATGCACCCCCCACAAAACAAACTTGCTTGGTGGGGATTTCAAAACAATACAGTGTACATATCCATTGTGGTGGTGTACAGAGCCAAAAAGATTAGAAAAGGGAAATTATGGCATATTGGTTTATTTTTTTTTCAGAAAGTACATTCTAGATGAAGTCCTATAAGGAGATTGCACCACAGCAATTTAAATGTTTCATAGTAGCAAATTACTGAGTTGGAGCCAAAGATGCAAGCTCCTTTTCCTGTCCTTAAAAAAGTGAAATCCCTAAAATGATTGCTTATAGTGTCAGTGACAGTAGTTAAACCATCCTTTTTAGCATGAAGGAACCCTTTAACTTTCCAGGCTCAAGGAACTCCTACCAATATTCACTGTATCAAAAGTTCACAATGCATTTGTGGGATGTCTACTTAACCGCTTGCCGACCGCCGCAAGTACATATACTGCGGAGGTCAGCCCCTCACAGGCTGAGTGACGTATCGGTACGTCACTAGCCTGTGAGGCTCTGGGGAGCGAGCACGCGGTCACGGACCCCCCCGCGCGTGTGACCGGCGGACCCGATGTCCGCCGGTCACTCTGCGATCGTCGGGGGAGAGGGAGAAAGTCAGGCGGCTAGTGTAAACAAGCCGCCTGTCATTCTCCCCTGTGTAGAAACACTGATCATACGGTTCTACTATGTAGGACCGTTGATCAGTGTTCCTACAGCTCAAGCCACAGCCAATGACAGTTAGAATCACGCCCCTAGGGACACACACAGCCCCTCTCTCTCAAATAAAGTTAACCCCTTCACTGCCAGTGTAATTTTACAGTAACAGTGCATATATATAGCACTGATTACTGTAGAAATGTCACTGGTAACCCCAAAAGTGTCAAAAATGTCAGTCAAGGGTCCGATCTGTCCGCCCCAGTGTCGCAGTACCGCAAAAAAAATCGCAGATCGCCGCCATTACGCGTTAAAAAAAAACAACAAAAATGACAAAAATCTTTCCCTTTGTTAGTAAACGCGATAACTTTTGCGCAAACCAATCAAAATACGCTTTTGCGATTTTTTTTACCAAACATATGTAGCATAAAACAAATTGGCTGAAAATGTTAAAAAAATTTGATTTTTACTTTTTTTTTTTGGGGAATTACATATAAAAAAATGTGAAAAATATTGTTATTTTTGCAAAATTGACGCTCTTTTTTTGTTTATAGCGCATGATCAAAAAATCGCACAGGTGATCAAATACCAGCAAAAGAAAGCTCTGTTTATGGGAAAAAAAGGACGTCAAATTTGTTTAGGTACAGCGTCGCATGACCGTGCAATTGTCCGTTAAATTCACGCAGTGTCGAATCGCAAAATACCCCCTGGTCTTTTAGCAGCCAAATCCTCCGGGGCTTAAAGCGGAGTTCCACCCTGGAATTTTTTTTTTTTTTTAAAAATACCCCCGGGACAGTCAGGGCTAGTACATTCCACAATGGCTAGCCTCTGATCTGTCCCGGGTTGCACTTACCTGTTAGGACAAATAATTACCTTGAAAAAGTCTTGTCCAGCGCTGCCATCTCAGATGTGGGCAGCTTGAAGCCAGCACGTCCTCTTCTGCGTCCTCTTCCGCCTTCTTCGGTCCCACGATGCCCTGCGCCGGCCCCGCCATCACTTCCGGGGCGCGCGCGTCATCCCTCCATAGCTTCTAGGCATGCCCAGAAGCTGTTTAGAAGGGGATGACGCGCGTGCCCCGGAACTGATGTCGGGGCCGGTGCAGGCGCAATGATTCCTGGGAGCGATGATGTTCAGCTCCCAGGAATCATTGCAGAGCCAGGAAGTGACGACGGGCCGCGGCCGAGGAAGGAGGAAGAAGGAAGTAAGGTAAGTATATTTTCTTCGCTACGAGGTAAGTAAAAAAAAAAATAAAAAGGGATTAACCATTTGTTTTTCAGGTGACCCGGAGCGAGAAGATGGAGGTAAGTATAAAATGAGGGTGGAACTCCACTTTAAGTGGTTAAAAGAATGCGCTTTACATTTGTGGTCATTGGAAAGATTTCCCCCCCATACAAATAGTTAAAAAGACATTGTTCATAGTGGTTACTCATCTGAGATGCAGAAGTTGCTCACTGCTCAAGGAACCCCTAGCAACTTCTGGAAGAACCCTAGGGTTCCACAGAACACTGGTTAAACAGCTGTACGTGCTATGTACCCCGACTATGACCTAGAAGAGTGCAATGCTTTAAGCAAGTTCTCATTGACTCTCATTTATCATACCCCCCACCCAGTTCACTCCTGGTCATCCATAACCCCAATCTCAAGACCATCTAAGACATAGGAGAAAAATTGATCTCTGAAGCATTGCTTCTACAAGGTAAAAGATCTAGCAGGTGGCAAAGCTTTATCCAAAATCGTAGCCATCTGTGACAATAAACCAAACCTGGAGCAGTGTTGACAACACTGGAAGCCAGTAAAAAAAGGGCACTTTTCTCCTGCCAGTAAAGGCCAGAGACAGAAAAAGGTTGCCAGTAAAAATATGGGTGTGATGCTTGCCGTGGAACTGTGCATGTGCAGTTCCAGTCCGGATCCGGCTGAGACCATCCAAGCATCTGCTACAGTGTGTTCAGGTAGCACTGGCGGTCTGGCAGAGGGGGTACCTGAGTGTGTCGTGATATCAAGGTGCAAGGGAGCCGAAAGGAGTGGACAGAGCCTTGTGTATGGGCCTGTGGGACGGGACAAAGGCAATCTGGGAGCGAGACTGTCAGTGCTTTTTGCATTGGAGTGGACTGAAGAAACTACCTGACATGGAGAGAGACTGTCACTGTGACTCAGGAGGGGATGTGCCATGTCAGTGAGGTGTCATCACCATCTGTGCTGCTGTACACTGCTGTCAGTGTCAATTTCATGTACCTGCCCACTCTAATTTCTTTCCCTCCTGAGTCCTGTCCCTGAGCTACTTACTTACTGAATTGAAAATAAAAAAAGAAATATGTCTTTTGCCTCATTTATCTACCTTAAAGTGATATTAAAGTCACTGGCAAGATTCCTGGCATGATTAACAGGTATTTTTTCACTTAAAAAACACTTTAAATTATATATTTAACAGACTAAAAGGGAACAAACAAGAGACATGCATTGTAGGTCTTACATCACCTTCAGGTAACACAAGAGAAATTGAGAGCAGAAGTTTTCTGCTCATGGCAAGAAAAAGGTACTGAAAATTATAACATCTTTTGGTAATGCGCACAGGTACTCTATGGATTTGTGTGAAGTATGAACTTAATAACAGGTCCACTTTAGGGGTCCCCCATCAATCTATCCAATTACCAGTTATCACCTCTTCAATATTATGCATGTGCCCTGTAGCCTCACGAACTGTAAGTGATTCCTATCCTATCAACCTGAAAGTTGACAGGAGAAGCAAAAATGAACTGCAGCCTATGGGGTTGAAGGGCATAGGTGCAAAACACTGACTTTTCAATGGAAACCCAACTGCTGACTTGCTGGGGGGGGGGATGTAATGGCTTCTGCATCAAAAAGTGAATATTTTTAAATCTAAAAAGATAGTGTGGCTTGAAAGAGAGCACATTCATTTTAAAGTATTATTTAAAGTGGAACTTCACCTTAAAAGGGAAATTCTGCTGATCCTACCCCTCCTCCCCACATGCTCTGCCACATTTGGCATTTATTTATTTATTTAGGGGGTAGGTACATATTTTTGGCAGATACCTGCTCCCAGATTTGCTCCTCCCTCCATAAGTGTCAAAGCCTTTTATTGACAATTACATTAAGTTTATGCAAAGAGTCAATATTTGCAGTATTGACCCTTATTTTTCAAGACCTCTGCAATTTGCCCTGCCATGCTGTCAATCAACTTCTGGGCCACATGCTGACTGATGGCAGCCCATTCTTGCATAATCAATGCTTGGAGTTTGTCAGAATTTGCGGGGTTTTTTTTCGTTCACTTGTCTTTTGAGGATTGACCACAAGTTCTCAATGGGATTAAGGTCTGGGGAGTTTCCTGGCCATGAACTCAAAATTTCCATGTTTTGTTCCCCAAGCCACTTAGTTATCACTTTTACCTTATGGCTAGGTGCTCCATCAAGCTGGAAAAGGCATTGTTCATCACCAAACTGTTCTTGAAAGGTTGGAAGAAGTTGCTCTTGGAGTATGTTTTTGTAACATTCATGGCTGTGTTCTTAGGCAAAATTGTAAGCGAGCCCACTTCCTTGGCTGAAAAGCAACCCCACACATTAATGGTATCAGAATGTTTTACTTTTAAATGACACAGGACTGATGGTAGGGCTCACCTTTTATTCTCCAGACGAGGTTTTTTCCCGGATGCCCCAAAAAATTGGAAAAGGGATTCATCAGTGAAAAATGACTTTACCCCAGTCCACAGCATTCCAATCCCTGTACATTTTGCAGAATACCCGTCTGTCCCTGATGTTTTTACTCTGGAGAAGTGGCTTCTTTGTTGCCCTTCTTGACACCAGGTCATCCTTCAAAAGTCTTTGCCTCACTGTGCATTTAGATGCACTCACACCTGCCTGCTGTCATTTCTGAGCTAGCTCTGCACTGGTTGTGCCCTGAATCAGCTGTAGGAGATGGTCCTGGAGCTTGTTAGACATTCTTGGGTGCCCTGAAGCCTTCTTCACAAATGCAGTGGAAATGTTTTTTATGGGATTAAGTTCATTTTCATGGCAAAGAGGGAAAATTAATATTTGTTTCATTCTCAAAACCTTTGGCCATGGCTGTAGAGAATAGTGATAAGCTTGAGTTCAGGCTTGGGAATCCAAACTCAAGTTTGCCCAAAGCCAGAACTTAGCTGGCATTGCTGAACCAATGAGCTATGGGCAAAAGATTAAACTAATACAGACACATTATCTTATAAGGTCAATAGCCTTGACCTAACATTTCCATGTGGCCATATTACAACAATGTCATGCACATCCCCACCCCTTAGTATATGTGCAGCTGCGGGGCAGGAAATCTCCCACCTGCAGCTCATTGGCCTAGCAGTGACAGCTAACTTATGTTTCAGACCAAACTCAAGCTCGTTGCTAGTAGAGAGAGATACTTTTTTAAATGTTTGAACTCTGCCTTTGGCACATGTCCTCCTTGGCAGAACACGATCCACCATGCAATTTGTTTGACTCTAACTTGGTTATTAGCAATACAAATGGGGTTCACTTCAAATAAAAATGGGGTTCACTGCAAACACAAATGGGGTATATTGCCAAGTTTGTAAATTTCAAAGTTTGCAAGAGTCACAAAACTGTTCACAAATTAAAACTATGGAGAATCATTCATCCGTAGTGCTAAAAACCGCTGTAAGTTGTTTGTATGAATAGAAAACCTAAAATTCAGATCTTATAAAATAATAGCTACTGCTCACTATAACAACATTTTTATTGCTAATCTTTTATTCCTCTAAGACTCGATTCCAGGTAACACAAAAGCGTACAAGACTTATTGGATTTTATTGATTTACTTGCTTTGCATTCAGTCTAATCAAAAACAAACAAAGATAACCACATGCAAACTTTTTGTAACCCCTGTCATGGACACAAACGGGCTTTGATAGCAGTATTTTTAGTTGTCAGATAAATGGGGTTTCATAGACTCAAAAGGATGTTTGATTTGGAAGCTTAGATTAAAAAGAAAAATTGTGAGGTTGCAGAATGAAACAATTTTATAGTAAACTTGTTTTTTTGTGTCTTGAATAGAGTTTCCCACAAGCTTAAGCTTACATTACTATATTTGCTTTACCATGACCATCACTTTTTTTCCAAGGACATATACCAGCTGGTCATGGCAAAGACATTTACCTCCATGTAGTTACCTGACATCATCACATATCAGCTACATTCCAGCCCTGAGTCTGTAACAAGCATAATTTATGTAAACCCTGAGAACCCACTCACGCCACATTGGTCAATGCAGCCCAGTGTATGTCAGCATGCGTCTACTTAATATGGATCCCTCTTTTTTTTTTGTGGGGGGGGGGGGGTATATAAAATGCACTTAACACGTAGCTAAATAAAAATAATTGAACCTTTAATTAGTGGAAGAGTGGGTTTGATAATAAAATTGACAGTGCCTTTATCCAGGGCCTCTATGAACTGAGGGGATTCCCTTCATGGGAGATTAACCAGTAATTTTATCAAAGTTGTTTGGAGCAGAAGAAGTACAGCAACCAGTATATAATATTAACCATAAGTATAAAGATGCACACCAGTAGAGAAATAATACAAACTTTGTATAAGAAAAGATTATTAACAGTACATACATCCAATGTGCAAACAGGCACTATCACCAAATGACCCAATAAGAGTCCTGGTGGAATTGTGCACATATACCCGGGTATATACTGTATAGTTATTATTAGAGATACCTCCAGATAAATGTTGCAGCAAAGTCCCGTTGCAGTGACCCCGAGGATGATGCAGCGTCTGTCTTTGTATTTTAGACCTGAAGTGAAGATTTGCGGTGATGAGGAGACCCTCCAGCTGTTATCCAACCAGCCTGGAATGCAGTCCAAGTTTTCTGGCAATAATCATCTCTTCTGATCTACATGGACAGGACATGTGACTGAGACCTTCTCTCTCTCTCCACTTCCTTCTTCCTGGATGTTTTCCCCAAGAACCCCCGGATCAGGAAGTGACATACATACTTATATATTACAGTGTGATACTAGCAGCTGAACAATGAAGAGAGATAACACCGCTCAGGCTAGTCAAAGTCCACGATTCAAGGTGGGTGCTGAACCTCGGCTCTCCACCAGGAGAAGCATGAAAGAAGAAAATGGTCGCACACCACCACGGAATCCAATGAAGAAAAGTTATTTATTCACATAAGTGGTACTAGGTACAGCAGGGTAGGACAGCAGATGCGTTTCACACGACTGCTACATGCTTGTTCACTACCAAGTCGTGTGAAACGCATCTACTGTCCTACCCTGCTGTACCTTGTACCACCTATGTGAATAAAGAACCTTTCTTCATTGGATTCCGTGGTGGTGTGCAACTATTTTCCTCTTTGATACTAGCAGCTAACAGTAGAGGGCATAGAAAGCCTACACTGGAAAAAAATGGCAAACAGGCAGTCATACTATATCTCTCCTCTTAAAATTCTTTGTTTGTGCGCCCTGTACACTGAGCTGTGCATGCGCAGCTCTGTGTAAAATTTGGTAATGCCAAAATGAATGAACTTCCGTTCATGCACAGGAGAGATGTCGTCTCTGCTGGGCCAGTAAAACTTGCAGGAGATTGGTAGCTGGAAGCCAATTCAGCTGAAAATTACATTGGCTGGTGAGAAGCTCCTGGACCCTGCAGTGCTGGATAGAAGGTGAGTATAGTTCAATTTTAAAGCACATTTTGGACCAGGTTTTATGTTTTGTTTTCCATATTTAGGGCTCAACATGAAGCCTGGTCACATACACTGCACTCAAAACCTAGTTAGGGCTTGTTCACACCAGTGTTAATTTCGTCACAAAAACGTTTTTGTCAAAGTTTTCGTCAGCGGCATACTACAGTGACGAAAATGAAACAAAAAGTACAGCACATTTTCGTCCACTGACGAAAACTATGACAAAAATCAATTCCATTTTTGTTAACGAACGAAAATTGGACAAAAATGTGAGGCAAGGACATTTACCCTCGTGAACTAACTTCTGATTGTCATGGAGCAAGCAAGCGAGTTGAAGCGACTGTGTGCACCGTCCGTGATGACTGCCAGAGACCAGAGCAGCACTGTGCATCACAGGCAGGCCTCCTGAATCCTGACTCACGAGACGACCGCCCATGTCCAGAGCAGAGAGCTGACTGTGAGTGTGTAGTACTAGTGTACATTACAATTACAGCAGCCCCGAGGCCTCCCCCCAGACCACCGTCTATCCAGAGCACTGTGTCAAGGCCTTACCTTGCCCTCCTGTTGGCAGTCATCTTGGACATGTGCAGACTGCTGCCTCTTATAAACTCTGATTGCATCATCACTTGCCTTCTGCCTGAGTGTCGTGCAGTGATGATACTGCATACCTAACTATATCTATCACCTGAAGGGTTGCAGGCCTTTCCCTTGCATTTGTGCTCCAAGGTGCATCTCTGCTAGCAGTCTTCTGTTCTCCGTGTTCCTCTGTGTATGACCTGGCTTGGCTGATGACTCTCCTGGCTCTCGACCCCGCATCGGCAGATGACCCCGCATCGGCAGATGACCCCGCATTGGCAAATGACCCGGCATCAGCAGACTACCCGCTTCTGGACTCAACCCCAGCTTGGATGACTACCGGCTTCTGGACTTGAAGCCGGCTTGTTCCTGATCTCGCTTCCTCACTCTTGCTGTGCATTTATTGTTGTTTGCTTCAAAAAACTGCTTTATTTTACCTGCATTCTCATGTGGTCTGGTTTCCTGGCACCCTGACAGTATGCAAGGGCCATGAATCCTGACGATGCAGGTACTCCTACGCTCCTCATCCTGGTTACCAGGCTCGATTAACAAGATCAACTTTTGGGTCAGTTCGCTCAGGCGTTGCAGACATTGCTAGGCCGGTGGTTCCTCCTGTTGTTGCTCCTGCTGCTGCCCCTGTTGCCACTCCTGCAGTTGCAGTTGGAGTCGCTGTTACCAGAGGGATGACTGGTTCAGCCCCCCTTCCGCAGTGCTATGGAGGTGAACCGAGTCAGTTCCTGATTTCGCTCCTATCTCTTGCTGTGAGTTTATTGTTGTTTCTATAATAAACTGCTTTATTTTGCTTGCATCTTCGTGTGGTCTGGTTTACTGGCACGCTGGCCGGACCCTGGTAATGGCGACATGTCAATAAATATATGATACACACAAGGTGTACTAAGCTGCGCTCACCTTTAAACGTGCAAATATGTGGTATAATAAAATTATCTTATAAAGTGCATAGTGACAAATCATCAACTGTATAAATAAATAAATGCATAAATAAATAATTAGAGTGCATCAATAAAGTGCAACAAAAAGTTCAAAGTGATAAGTCCCAATAAGCGGATGTATCAATAAAGATATATCTCCAAGGAAAAAACTCTTCACATGGTAAATCCTTGAACCCTTCACCATATAGGCACCACTGTGTGAGTGTGCTTACCAGAAAGCACAGACCCCTTAATTACAGGGGGTCAATGCAAACAGGATCAGTCAACACGACCAGAATCCGGGTATGTAAGACCAAGCCCTCTGAAGTGGTCCCCTTCACAGCCTCCTGTACACCACAGAACTCCACACTCCTCCTCCTTATGCTCCTTAGCAGTATGAAAACAAAGGAATGACCAGGATAGTGAAGTACGTATAGACAGTTTAATGTAAAATAAGGTGGACACACTTACATCAGGGTCATAAAAACAGGCATATAAAACTTGAGATCCAAGATTAGACACAGGGTGGTACCGCTTCCGCGTTCACTGGTCCTCTCCAGACAGTCTCAAAAATGGCAGTGATAGCAGGGTGATCGTATCCCAATATTCCCGACCGGTTTCGTCGGCTCGTATGGCCGTCGTTTTCAAGGGTCATGAACATTTGAACTTTTTGTTGCACTTTATTGATGCACTCTAATTATTTATTTATGCATTTATTTATTTATACAGTTGATGATTTGTCACTATGCACTTTATAAGATAATTTTATTATACCACATATTTGCACGTTTAAAGGTGAGCGCAGCTTAGTACACCTTGTGTGTATCATATATTTACTACACGTTTTTTACGATTGAGTTGCAGCTCCCTAGATTATTGGTTTACACCATTACATTGTGCAAATTTTACACTATTATTGATTCCTATATTTCCTAACAAATAATTCACTTACTCACTAGCACATATACATTATTCATTTACTTATTTATATAGCACGTTTGCACTTTATCCAACAAGCGCAGGTACTTTTGGCGCTTAACGTCATTCGTTTACCAATGGCGACATGTCAACTAATATACACAAATTTGGAAAATATATACTATTGCTAGAAGCATGGACTTTCCCGGCACAGCAATATGACACTAATGTCGTAAAAGGTATATAAATTTATTAGAAAAATAGTTAAAAAATTAAACAAAATATAACAAGAACAAATGAAAATACAATCAAGACATATTTAAAAATAGATCATATATAGACATTACAGTCGTAGAGTGTGGATAACCCTCAGTCACCACTAGGGTGTACGGATACCATACAGGACTATTGCTCATACAGAGGTCATGATGAGTACACCCTAGTGGTGACTGAGGGTTATCCACACTCTACGACTGTAATGCCTATATATGATCTATTTTTAAATATGTCTTGATTGTATTTTCATTTGTTCTTGTTATATTTTGTTTCATTTTTTAACTATTTTTCTAATACATTTATATACCTTTTACGACATGAGTGTCATATTGCTGTGCCGGGAAATTCCATGCTTCTAGCAATAGTATATCTTTTCCAAATTTGATAATTAGGACGGGGCACAATCTACATAAACGGTGTCCACAATGGCCATCTTGTGGTGACACTATACTATCACACAACTAATATACACACCTGACATGTTGCATCGCTACTGAATTAGACCCCTTTCCCATTTTTAGGCAGTACAGGACCAGAGGGTTGGACCAAAGAAAACTCGCCAAGAAAGGAACGGGAAAACATACTAACACTAACCTTTGCCCTCTGGGGCAGCATAAAACTTAAAGTGATTATAAAGGCAGAAGGTTTTTTATCTTAATGTATTCTATGCATTAAGATAAAAAAAAACCTACTGTGTGCAGCAGCCCCCCTCAGCCCCCCTAATACTTACCTGAGCCCACCTCTATCCAGCGACGTTGCAGGAGAGACTCGGCTGCCTGGGACTCTACCTCCTTTTAGGCTGAGACAGCAGCGGAGTGCCATTGGCTCCTACTGTTGTCAATCAAAGTCAGTGAGTCAATGAGGAGAGAGAGGGGGAGCTGCAGCCCGGCTCGGCTGACCCAATTGCAAGCTGCTTGCTGTGGGTGCATGCGTCAGGAGGGAGGGGCCAGGAGCGCTGAAGAGGCCCAGAGAAGAGGAGGATCTGGGCTGCTCTGTGCAAAACCATTGTATAACAATGACCAAGTATAACATGTTTTTTATTTTTAAGCAAAAAAAAAAATTGAGACTTTAGTATCACTTCATCCTTCTTATACGCAAAAGTTGGTATAGGTGTATACACATGCCTTCAGATGTCAGATGCTGATTTTTGGTCATGGATCTGAATGCAGTGCATGTTTATGCTCCTGTGTGAATGTCTCTATAGAAAACAATGGAGCTGCGTTCAGATCTATAAAAAAAAAATGGTTGTAACTGTGTTTTTTACAGTCATGTGAATGAGGCCTTAGGCCCCTTTCACACGATCAGACCGATCAGGTCCGCCTGTCCATTTTTCAGGCGGAACTGATCGGGCCACCCATTCTCCTCTATGGAGAGGGGGATGTGTCCGCTGACACTTGTCTGGCATCCGATCCGACAAGATCCGCTGAAAACATACGGATGGCGATACATTCCCCATTCGTCCAGCGGGTCGGATTGGATGGGATCGGATAGAAACAGACAGGCTGTCTGTTTTCATCTGATCTTCCCATAGCGGAGAGTGGGACTCTGACAGGCCTGTCTCTGCACAGTGAGTGGAGACGCCCCTGTCATCTGCCTGCTCAGCGGGAATCAACGGAGCGATGCTGAGCTAGCGGAGTCTGTCCAAACGGATCTGCCCCATGTGAAAAGGGGCTCTAAAGTAAAGATAAAACTTTTTTATTTTTAGTTTTGGATATAGTGGTGTGGAATTAGAACGCCTTTCAAGTTTTTATTGCTGTCTGTGCCCCTGTCACAGAGATTCACCCTCTGTATTACAGAAAGTGAAAGAAACAAGTACTGTCCGTGATACTTTTTTTATTTGCACTAATTTACAATTGTTCAGGACAAGCTTTCGGGGTACCAGTGGAGTCACTAGGGGGGCAGAGGGGGCCATGGCCCCACCAACATTATACTGTGCCCCCACATGTGCCCCCCCACCAGGATCCCGGCCACCTCCTGCTCTGGGATGATCGGGTCAGTAAGCCAAGATTGCGGGTTCCCGACCCACCACCCTCAAGCATCACTGTGAAGTACAGAGCCAGCACTAGAGGAACCAGAGCCAATGCTTCTTGTATAGTGCCGGCTCTTGTCACTGGGAAAGTGATATCAAATGTAGTGATATCAAATGTGCTCTCTACTGCAGCCGCATGCTTCCTGTCACACTGATGCTGGGGGATGGTGGGTTGGGAACCAGCCAGCAATAACTAACAACAGTACCAGCCAGCAGTACCCGCCAGCAGTACCCACCAGCAGTACCAGCCAGCAGTACCCGGCAAAAGTGCCAGCAAGCAGTACCCACCAGCAGTATCAGCCCAGGAGGACAGCCAGCAGCAGCCATACCCAACTGGGGGAAACAGCTGCAGCCAGGGATACCGGCAGGAATGCTAAGGATGAAGTGAAGATCAAGGTCAGTTGAGGTGCAGGTAACCTGCAGTGCATCTGTGTAAAAGCAGCCTTAGGCCACGGACCGATCAGGCCCGCCTGTCTGTTTTTCAGGTGGACCCAATCAGACCCTCCATTCACCGCTATAGAGCGGGCAGATGTAAAGGGACTTGTGTCCGTTTACACACTCTATCTCCAATCTGATTCACTTAAAAAAACAGAGGGGGGTCCGTCCCCTTCTGTCTGGGCGGATCGGATCAGAGGGCCCATAGAGTAGAGCGGGCTGTGTCTGCTCTGCATATGCAGAGCGGACACAGATCTGTCATCTGCCCGCTCCGCTCATTGTGGCCCGTGACCGCTTACCAAGTTGATAAAGTGGCCCTCAAAAGGAGAGCACCCCTGCTGTAGTCCCGGATGGAGAGGTGCGCTGTAGCAGCCTTTCACCTTTGTTTTGCCATGGTGTGTGGCTGAGGGGAGGAGTTTCAGATGGAGAGGTGCGCTGTACTGTAGTGCATCAGGAGACCTGCGGCGAAATCATAAAGATCTCCCATGAAGTTGATAAAAGTGTTAGGACCGCTGCCACTGTCGCGGCTGGCCTCAACACTTTCATCCCTGTAGTTAGCAGGTCTAACTATTCTTCCCTACCTCCCCCGCACTGAGAGCATGGCATCAATACTAGGCTTTTTTTACTGCGTAAACTGGCACCAATAATAGGCTTTATTACTGCATAAACTGGCACCAATACTAGGGGTTATGACTGGGTAAACTGGCATCAATACTAGGGGTTATAACTGTGTAAACTGGCACCAATACTAGGGGCTATTACTAAGCAAACTCGCACCAATACTAGTGGCTATTACTGCATAAACTGGCACCATTGCTAGGCGTCATTATTGCATAAACTGGCACCAATACCAGGGGCTATTACTGCATAAACTGGCACCAATACAAGGAGCTATTACTGCGTAAACTGGAACCAATACTAGGGGTTATTACTGCATAAACTGGGACCAATACTAGGGGCTATTACTGTGTAAACTGGCACCAATACTAGGGGTTATTACTGCGTTACCCGGCACCAATACTAGGCTTTATTACTGCGTGAACTGGCATCAATACTAGGCTTTATTACTGCATAAACTGGAACAATACTAGGCTTTATTACTGCGTTATCTGGCACCAATACAAGGGGTTATTACTGCATAAACTGACACCAATACTTGACTTTATTACTGCGTAAACTGGCACAAATACTAGGGGTTATTACTGTGACCACTGGCACCAATACTAGGCTTTATTACTGCCTAGACTGGCACCAATACTAGGCTTTATTACTGCTTAAACTGGCATCATTACTAGAGGTTATTACTGCATAAAATGTCACCAATACTAGGGGTTATTACTGCGTAAACTGGCACCAATACTAGGTTATATTACTGCATAAACTGGGACCAATACTAGGGGCTATTATTGCATAAACTGGCACCATTACTAGGGGTTATTACTGCGTTAACTGACATCAATACTAGTGGGTATTACTGCATAAACTGGAACCAAAACTAGGGGCTATTACTGTGTAAACTGGCACCAATACTAGGAGCTATTACTGCCTAGACTGGCACAAATACTAGGGGTTATTACTGCCTAGACTGGCACAAATACTAGGGGTTATTACTGCCTAGACTGGCACCAATACTAGGGGTTATTATTGCATAAACTGGTACCAATACTAGGGGCTATTACTACATAAACTGGCACCAATACTAGGGGCTATTACTGCATAAACTGGCACCAATACTAGAGGTTATTACTGCAAAAACTTGTACCAATACTAGGGGCCATTACTGTGTAAACTGGCACCAATACTAGGGGTTGTTACTGTGTAAACTGGCACCAATACTAGCGGTTATTACTGTGTTAACTGGCACCAATACTAGGCTTTATTACTGCGTAAACTGGCATCAAAATTAGACTTTATTACTGTGTAAACTGGCACCAATACTAGGTGTTATCACTGAATAAACTGCCACCAATACTAGGGGTTATTACTGCATAAACTGGCACCAATACTAGGAGCTATTACTGGGTAAACTGGCACCAATACTAGGGGCTATTACTGCGTAAACTGGAACCAATACTACAGGCTATTACTGCATAAACTGGCACCAATACAATACTAGGGTTTATTACTGCATAAACTGCCATTAATACTAGGGGCTATTACTGCATAAACTGCCACCAATACTAGGGGCTATTACTGCATAAACTGCCACCAATACTAGGGGTTATTACTGCATTAACTGACATCAACACTAGGGGGTATTACTGCATAAACTGGCACCAATACTAGGCTTAATTACTGCGTAAACTGGCACCAATACTAGGGGTTATTACTGCCTAGACTGGCACCAATACTAGGGGTTATTACTGCATAAACTGGCACCAATACTAGGGGCTATTACTGCATAAACTGGCACCAATACTAGAGGTTATTGCTGCAAAAACTTGGACCAATACTAGGGGTTATTACTGCATAAACTGGCACCAATACTAGGGGCTATTACTGTGTAAACTGGCACCAATACTAGTGGTTATAACTGCATTAACTGGCACCAATACTAGGCTTTATTACTGCGTAAACTGGCATCAATATTAGGCTTTATTACTGTGTAAACTGGCACCAATACTAGGTGTTATCACTACATAAACTCCCACTAATACTAGGGGTTATTACTGCATAAACTGGCACCAATACTAGGAGATATTACTGCGTAAACTGGGAACAATACTAGGGGTTATTACTGCATAAACTGGCACCAATACTAGGAGCTATTACTGCATAAACTGGCACCAATACAATACTAGGGGTTATTACTGCATAAACTGCCACCAATACTAGGGCTATTACTGCGTAAACTGGCACCAATACTAGGAGCTATTACTGCATAAACTGGCTCCAATACAATACCAGGGGTTATTACTGCATAAACTGCCACCAATAATAGGGGCTACTACTGCATAAACTGGCACTAATACTAGGGATTATTACTGCGTAAACTGTTTTCTAAAATTGCTTTAAACTTTAAAGAAAAGCTTTTAAGAGTTTTCCTCTTCCTCAGGGCTGAAGCAATACCTGAGGAAGAAGGACTGTTTTAACTGTTAGGTTAGTACAATAAAAAGGTATCATTGCATACTGCATTACTCTTGTATTTTGTAACCTTATTTAAATATACACCTATTTCATTTTTTTTAGTGGTATGATTTAAGACCTAGCAGTACTGATTTACAAATGTTTTAGCAGAATGTTAAAGAAATGGACAATCATTGTGGGAAAGGGAAAAAGAAAACAAAAGCAAAAAAAAAAAACAAACACACACAAATGTACATGGCAATAGTAAAAAAAGATAGGTGTAGTTAGTGAGATAAGACATAGGGAGAGCTAAAGACTGGGGGGGGGGGGGGGATGACAGTCACAGAGGGGGTTGGATGAGCCTGACATTTTTTGTGTCAAATAGAACTGTCATTCTTAGTTCAAAAGTTTTCCTTTCCTGAATAGTTTTGAATTTTCTATAAGGCTGGGTTCACTGTGTGCCGACAGCAGGGGTCACAGCAGGGGGCACAGCAGGGATCCGGTGTGTCCCTGTTCTCCATTTGAGGGAAGAATCAGGTTGAAATTTCTGCCTGAATTCGGATCTGAAATTGAGCCAAAGACGCACAGGACCCCTGTGCAATCTGCTCCGCAGCTGCCCTGGAGATGTGTGAACCGGCTTCATTGAGAACCGGTCACACTCTCCTGTCATAAGTGTGAACCCGGCCTTAACAACTAAGACATTAAGGTCTTCCATAGTGTGTTCGGGTTGTGGCAAATGATGTTCCACAGGTATGTCAAACTCATCTTCTTGTTCTATGTTCCTTGATGGTATGTCCGTCAGAGATGTAGAAGTACTTAAGTACTGTACTTAAGTACCGAAATGCGGTATCTGTACTTTCCTAGAGTAGAATTTTTTTCTCCTACTTCTACTTTTACTTCACTACATTTTTTCGATGATTTTGATACTTCTACTCCGATATTATTTTTTTGTGCTGCATCGTTACTCGTTACTTTTATAAAAATTACCACTGCCAGAACAGTAGATGGCAGGTTGCATAAAGCTCAAAAAAATGTGTATAATGTCATTTGTAAATCAGCGCATACGAAAATAAAGGCTGTGTATAATAAAAGCTGCTATACCAAATCTTTCCAATAAAAAGAAAATATGAAACAAACAAATAAATGGTGCTACAGCGCTTAAAGTGCATCAAGAAACTACTAACAAACACAACTTGGCTGTGCGAATAAAGTGCCTGTGCAATCGATATAATATCATCGTTGCCCCCAGTGCCCTGCCCACACTCCACACAGTATCAAAAATAAAGTGACATGAATGTGCTAAAGCCTAAATGCAGTGAAAATAATTATTCCCACAATGTAACAGTAAATTCAATTCATATAAAATATGACAATAAATCACAATAAAATAAGTTATGAAATAAGTTAGGTCAGGTGCATGCAACAAGTTGAAGTGTGTAAACCTATCTATAACGAAAAGTCCATAAATGAATTCCAGTGTGCAAATCTAAAGTGTCACTTCACTTGTCAGATGCTTCCACCTCCTTCAGTGCTCGAGTGACCGACCAACACACTTAATGGTGGTGGCACTGGTGGATAGCGTCTGGGTGGCACTGTGGCACTGACTGCACTGGTTCAAAAAGCCATATATATTTAATTATTTCAATTCTCAATCTCATTGGTCCTCTCCTCATAAGATATTAATAATTTAAGATTAGGTGATGAACTTCTTGGCGGCCCTGGCAGGATGACGGGGACACCCGCCACTTCTGGAGCCGAGCCGCTGTGATTCCCCAACATGTGACAAAGTGACAGCCAGGAGATCTAGTGGCTAGTAGTGTTCAACAATACTTTTTTTATATATAAAAATGAAATAAAATATACTGACTCACAATTTAGTAGTAGTAGTAGGTAGCGTGTAGCAGTAGGCAGCACAACTCAATTCAATCAATCCCACAGCCTCGCGCGCACCACGGCCCGCGTAATCACTGTCATGATCATCAAGTTAAGAGACTGCACTGGAGGAGCCATGCTGCCGTCTTCCCGCTCGAGGTCTCTGCCTCTAGACGTGTTGTGTGTCACTCAGACTCCACCCCTTAGGGCCCTTACTGAGAGGAGTTGTGACGCGGGACGCGGGAGCAGGACTCGGAGCATTTTCTTCGTCATCTCATCTTCTTCTCTATGAGGTGAGTGAGGTGGACCGTGGAGAGGGCCTAATCCTTGCCATGGCAAATGTGCCATTTGAGAATCAAATAATCAATATAAAATATTAATATATTATATACACACGGGTCATGGGTGGCTTTTTTTGAACCAAGAAGAGTGAGACTGACGGCTATAATGATTATCCGACCATCCATGGTCCATGGACCATAAGTGTTGTGTTGGTGGTGCCTGTGCTTCCTGCGGCCTGCCTCTGCCTGTGCGGCTGTGCCTGCACTGCAGTGGCCACTGGCAGTGGCACTTGACTTGAGCAAAGCAAATGAGCACTACTAGTGTGAAGGACAGGTGGTGGAAGCATGTTCTGACAAGTTCTTATAATGAAAATAATATAGACAGCTTTTTGAACCAGTGCAGTGCAGTGCTACTAAGGTGAGAGGCAGAGAGAGAGGCTATCCAGTCCACCACTTTACTTGAGCAGATCACAGAAGAAAGGTGGAAGCATCTGACAGCAAGTGACAGCACTTCTTAGATTGCACACTGGAATTCAGTTATGGACTTTTCGTTATAAAGTTTAGTTTACACACTTAAACTTGCACCTAAATTATTCACAATCACAACTTATTTTATTGTGGTATTGTCATATATATTTTATATGAATTAAATTTACATTGTGGGAATAATTTGCACTGCATTTAGCACAGACATGTCACTTTATTTTTGATACTGTGGGCGATGATTTTGAATACAAGAAGAATATATATATAATATAATTGCAGGCACTTTATTAGCATTTTTAGCACAGCCACTTTGTTAGTAGTTTTTGATGCATTTTTCACTTTAAGCCACTTTGTAGGTTTGAAGAAGCTGGCCTGGCACATCATCATCAATTGAGCAAATCAAATCAAACCGCGATTAAGAAGACTGCGCATGCTCCTGTTCTGCCTTTTGATCAGCTGAAAAGATGGACGAACCAAAAACACCACCTTCCACCCCTGGCCCTTCAACTTCAAGTGATCTGCCTGGCTGTGAGAGTGAGGAAGCTCAGGAAGGAGACCACCCCTGGCTTTAAAAGGTGGATGCTTTAAAAGGGGAAGGGAGGGACATACTTTATCTGTTTTTTGTTTACATAAAGTTACAGCCTAAGGAATTGTGATTGTCCTTTAGGTTAATCATTTGAATAAATCATTTTAAATAATAAAAAACAATATGATGTTCAAACTTTTGACTTCTTTCTTTAATAACTACATAACACAGTACTTCTACTTCTACTTTCAGTACTTGAAACTACTGGTACTTTTTACTTTTAGTACTTAAGTAGCAAATTTTTTGAAAAAACTACTTGCAATACTTAAATAAAAAAAACGTTGAATACTTTAGTACTTCTACTTAAGTAACTTTTTCTGCGAGCACTTCCACTTCTACTTAAGTCACTTTTTGATCGAGCACTTGTACTTTTACTCAAGTAGAAATTTCGAGTACTTTATACAAGTCTGATGTCCGTGCAAATTCATCCTTGTTTCTTCTGTCCTGTTTCACCAATATAAGATCCCAGGGGCGGCTGGTGCTCGATAATTCCGGGGGGAGGGCGGAGGCAGACCAACAACACCCCCCCCCCCCCCCAGGAGATTGACATGAATGTGGGGAACGGTGCTCTGCGCCTCGAGCCCACCCTTTTTTGAAGCCTCATAGAGCCTCTGGCTCTAATCATATGCTTAAAAAAAATACCCCATTGTCCGGCACCCCGCATATAGATTAGGGTGCATGGATGAGGGGGGGGGGCACCCCTGCGCCCCTAATGGACAGGCCGCCACTGTAAGATCCTTTGCTACATCTTTTGCATTGGATGAGGTACACAACATTACTGGAGGTACAGTTGTATGATCCTGGGATATTGAAGGTCCCCTTTGTGTATGTGACATGACACTTTTAGATAGATTGATTTGGTAGCACAGTTTGCAGTGTTTTTTTTTTTTTTTTTGCAGGGGTTGTTTCCATTATTTGTGACTTTCCTAATCAGAATTAACTTTCCTGCTCATTAGTTTATGTCTGAGGTTGGGAGGTTGTCTGAATGCCAGTATTGGGGGTTGTTGCAATATTTCTTTCAGAGTTTCACCCTCTGTTATGATGGGTTAATTATCTTTTTTATCCTTTCTAGTGCTGGATTATATATACTGTATATACAGTATATACAGTTATTTGTTTCTCTTTGTGTTGGAGGAGATGTTCTCTTTGGGTTTTCAAGGCTGTGTTGATGCTTTTATTGATGGTTTTGTCTCTGTAACCTTTCTTATGGAAAGAGTCTGCCAGTGTTCTGAGATGTTTATCTCTGTCTTCTGGGTCTGAAGATATTTGGTGGTATCTGATGGACTGGCTGTGTGTGATGGCCCGTTTAGTGTGTTGGAGGTGAAAACTGGAACTATAGAGATAATTGCATCGGTCAGTCAGTTTCCTGTTTATCGGAGTGTGAAGCTTGTCATCCTTGATGTATACTGTGGTGTCTAGGAAGTTGACGTGTATTTGAATAATCCATTTTTAGTTTGATTGACAGGTCAAAAATGTTAATCAATGAGTGAAACGGTTTCTTCTGCTTCTGTCCAGATGATGAAAATATAATTGATATAGCAATAATATCTATATGGCTTTTGTTGTATGCTGTTCAGGAAAGTGAAAAAAATCCCACTATTTGGGCTGTCACCAAAACAGTAATAAAGTAACCAAAATAATCTTCCAACAGGGACACTAGTTCTGGTGACCCCGGAGACAACCGGGAATTCCCTAACTTTTGAGGAATTTCCTTTCACTTCCTGTTTTAACTATAAGACAGGAAGGGAAGAGAAATTCCTTCAATAGGACACAGAGGTAAAAAATAAATAAATAGACAGGGGTTCTAACCCTTACTCTATACAAAATTAAAAAAAGTTTTGCCTTTAGTTCTACTTTAAAGCCTAAATTTAAATTAAAAAAATCAGCACAAGGGACAAATACATAATATCAATGTGAAGTGTCACAGGCTAAAGGCTGTTGCTTTAGTTGAAATCTTCTATCTTTCAATGACACCCTCTATCCTTGCAGCGGTAATCTCCTTTTGTTGTGGAGATCAAAGTGTTACTAAACCCACAACAGTAAAATCAGTCTGTATATGCAGTAAAGCATGCTTGTTATACTCACTGTGAAACCTAAGGGGTTAATCCTCTGCATTGTGTAAAAGGGCTGCTTGATCCTGTATGCACAGATCCTCTCCTTCTACCACTGACTCCAGAACATGTCTGGATAAGACTGAACCTTTGGTGTCAGGCTGCACATGCTCAATTTGGTGTGTATTGCTAGAGCTTTTTTTTTTCTTTTTCTTGGGAGAGTGCATGTGATCAGCAAAGGTCCAATCAGCACTGTCCAGAGAGAGGGTCAGGGGTCCTGTATCCTGATAGGACAGCTCAGTGCAGGTTGAAAACCTCTCCCACAAACTGTACCAGGAACTGACAGACGTTACAAGACTGACATATACTGCTGATGAGAAAAGGTATTTAGCCGTTTGTATTTAGTAAAATATTGCATTTCCATGTTCTGTGCACTGTGGGAGACCAGATATAGTTAATGCGGTGTCCTGGGACTTTAAAGTGGATGTAAACCTGATTCATGAAATTTGACCTAGGCACATATATCTGCAGTGTTTTCTTATCTCTCTCCAAAGCCAAGTCCTGTAGTTTTCTCCTGCCCTGTTCTTCTGTTATCAGCATGATAACTTCTGACAAGTTCTTTGTCAACTGAAATAAAGCCAGGCTGAATTTTGTGTCAGGGGGTGTGCTATAAATAGATTAGCAGATAGCTGGTCTATTCACAGCACATCTCTTCCTTCCTCTGCCTATGTAGAGTGAGGGTATGTGCCTTTCCTCCGATCAGCTGTCACACAGTGTATACCAACACAACACTCCCAGTGCTGAACAGGAAGAGAACATTTCTAACACGATGTGCACTTTCTAAAGGATATGTAAAGCTGAAGAAAGCAGATATGCATGTAAAACTTATCTAGGGAGATTTGTTTCATCTCTGTGTATCACCTGATGCTGTTCACTTCACTGAGTATATGTGAGGGTTTACAACCACTTTAAGGCCAAGGGACCTTTGACAAGCACTCATCAAGAGTGCTGAGAATGCCCACCCTTTCTGTCCCCCACCCTCCCTAATTCATAGAAGCCATAATACAGCTTCTATAAATCAAATATGATATATAAATGGAGGATTGGCAGATGAATAAAAGGTCAGCCTCCTCCATTCATTGATCTCTTTTTATTTATAGAAGCTATAGTCAGCTTCATAGGTCCCTTGGCTCCAAAAAACCCTAAACCAGGGGTGGGGGCCGTATGTGGCCCTTGAAGTCATTTGGTCTGGCCCCCCGTCTGTGTCTCTCAGCTGATCTGTCATAACGGAGCTGATGCTTCCTGTATAGTTCCTTCTCCGTTCTGACAGTCTGAGTGAGTCACAGACCGAGTGATATCAAATGCGCCTGTGACCAATACAGGAAACATCGCCTCTTCCTCCAGCGCTTTTCCCGCCAGCAGCACACACTGCAGTAACAGCCAGAGCCAGTAGTACCAGCCAGAACCAGCAGTACCCACAGCGGTACCAGTCACAGCCAGCAGTACTCACAACACTACCAGCCAGAGCCAGCAGTACTCAACAGTACCAGCCAGAACCAGCAGTGCCCACAGCAGTACCAGCCAGAGCCAGCAGTACCCACAGCAGTACCAGCCAGAGCCAGCAGTACCAGCAAGAGCCAGCAGTACCCTGTAACGCTCCTGCGTTTTACGTATGATGTGGATTTTCAGCTGCAGAAATATTCCACTTCAGTAGTCATGTAGAGAAACGCTGAGACACCAATCCCAACTCTCAATGACTCATCATGTGTGGATGATCTCAATTCAGCAAGTAAATACACACACTCAATAAGATGTTTCCTAGAGTGACTTATGTATATAGTAACACAGTGATGATAGGCTGAAGAGACAGGTTGGGTAGAGATGGTAGATGACAGACACTTGAAAGGAAATGTTCTTGAAAGTAAGATAGTAGCAGATGGGATGCAGATAGGTTTAGCAATCATGTATGGTAGTAGATGACAGAGTAGCAAGTGGACATACAAGAGAGATCAACCCAGTGCAAGAACAGGTGGTAGTAGGCTCAAGAGCTAGCAATCTTAGATAATGCAGATGTAGTAATAGTCCTTAGTATGCAGAGCTAGATAGTGTAAGCTTTAGTATAAAGGTTATAGAGGTTTCCCCTGTGGGGTACTTATCACTAATAGCAATGTAGCAGAGGAGAGGTTCGGCAAGAGCGGATGATCCGGTAGCGGGATACAGGGATCAGCGCAGCGTGGTTCCGACAGCGAGGTATGCTTGCAAGCATGAGAGCTTCAAGACAGGTTAGCATCAAGGCACAAAGCAGTTTGAACGAACACATGTGAGTGAGAGCCGGCGATCTAAATAGCCATCCAGTCCGGCGCTCAGTGATGACAGCATCAGTCTTAAAGGTGTATGCGCACCTTACCAAAAGAGAATGGTGGGGCGCATACACTTATGAAAGAGTAATTAGGGTACCCAAAGGTACCAGAACATTACATACCCACAGCAGAATCAGCAGTACCCACAGCAGTACCAGCCAGGGTCAGCATTACCCACAACATTACCAGCCAGCAGTACCCACAGCAGTACCAGTTAGCAGTACCCACAGCACAGTACCAGCCAGCAGTACCAGCCTGAGCCAGCAGTACCCACAGCAATACCAGCCAGCAGTACCCACAGCAGTACCAGCCAGCAGTACCAGCCTGAGCCAGCAGTACCCACAGCAGTACCAGCCAGCAGTACTAGCCAGTAGTACCAGCCTGAGCCAGCAGTACCCACAGTATTACCAGCCAGCAGTACCTACATCACAGTACCAGCCTGAGTCAGCAGTACCAGCCTGAGCCAGCAGTACCAGCCTGAGCCAGCCAGCAGTACCCACAGAACAGTACAAGCCAGAAGTACCTGCCAGCTGTACCCTCCAGCAGTACCAGCCAGCTGTACCCACCAGCAGTTATTTTCAAAATTTACCATCACAAAGAGTCGACTGCACTCCAGACTGACCGACGTAAACCTGGAAAACCAGTTGCGAGTAGCAACATCATCAATACCAGCTAACATCACACACCTCACCAAAGAGAAGCAGTTGCAGCCATCACATTAGGGGTGAGTTAAATGTTTGACCAAATATAATAGGCACATTTTTAAGTTGATAATTTTGTACGGCCCCTGAATGATTTTATAAATACCCAAATGGCCCTTGGCAGAAAAAAGGTTCCCCACCCCTGCCCTAAACCCAGAATAATTTTTCTGCAGCAGTAGAGGGGGATTGGAGGATGGAAGCAGCAGCCATTAGCACAAGTGACACTCTGCATTAATAGTAAATACTGTTCCTTGTGCTAATTAAAAAAATATATTTGACAAAGCTTATTTACTTGATTCAATTTTTTTCTTTAAGCCTGGTTCACAGCAGCATGTGGTGCTGGAAAGGTGTGTTCCATGCGTGTTTCCTGCACCTCATTTATTCACTTCATAACAGCGCTTTAGCCGACCAACAGCTACAGCGTGGCTCTCTCGTTCTGGGACAGCACATCCAATGTGCTCTGTGACTGCTGTGGCCTTTTGGACACAGCTGATCACAGATCGGGGTAAAGGGTCAATCAGAGCGGCCCTTTACCATGTCGTCACCTGTGTCCAATCAAAGCTGATCACGTGTAAACAAACTTGCTGATTATCGGCATTCCTTTCCACATGCGCTGTCACAGGGTGAGGAGAAGAGAGCCTCTAACCGGCAAGTGTGACAGGAGACATTTACACAGATAATCAGGGCATACACATCAATGCTGCCTATCAATGCCCATCAGTGCCGCATATCAGTGCAGCCTCATCAGTGCCTCCTCACCTGTGCCAAATATTCTAGTTACTCCTCTGCTTATGCTAGATAGATAGAAGTACTACAGTACAAAAATACTATGAAATTAGAGAAAAAAATGTGAGAGAGGGAATGAAGGTTCTCTTTAAAAATATTACAACTAGGGCTTTTTTTTCTCAGAGAATAGGTGCAGAAACTCCTCCCTTCCGAGTCACCCTTCGCCTCCGCCCCTTACCCACCTCTGAGCACTGTCCCTTGGTTCTCCCCTACCGACCTCCCTGTCATGGACATACAGACGGGAGAAAAGTTTTTACAACACAAACTGGCTGCCTTCCTGCCCTCCTGCCCCCCCCCTCACAGTGTCGGAATGCCAGGGCTTGGTCAGCCTTTGCTACCCTGGCAGTTCCTCCACTGGCAAGGGGGAGCGCCACTACCAGGGATGTGTGGAAGCAATCGGGTCAGTTTTACACACAATCCCGGTGGCTGCAACTACCTGAATATGTGTGATACCCCCCGCTACGACGTATGGACCTGGCAGCGAAAGCATTAAGGGTTCTTCATGGAGGATGGTAAACTTGGGTTCAGAAAGTGTTTTTGGTTAAAGATCAAAGGCCATATAATCACATACCTGAACCCAGGGCTTTTTTTCTCAGAGAATAGGTGCAGAAACTCCTCCCATTCAAGTCACCCTTTGTCTCCACCCCCTACCTACCTCTGAGCACCGTCCCTTGGTTTCACTCCCTACCAACCTCTCTGTACCATGGCCCTTTAGAGAATACTGAACCAAGTATAAATTTGTGCTACTAAGAAATTTTTCTGGAATTTTATATACCCCACCCCAGCAACAATAGCCCCCGAACACAACAATGGACCTCCTCTGCAACAAAATACCACACCAGCAACAACATATCTCCCAGCAGCCAGCATCAATAGACCTTCCAATAGACCTCTCCCTCAACAGCAGATTCCTCCAGGCAACAATTGACCCCCCCCCCAGCAATATAAGACACCAGGGGAGGACTGGGCCAGGGGGCAGGGGGGGCAATTGCCCTCTGGGCTGTCATGAGATCACTTCCGGGTTTTTACATGGAGACCTGATCAGAGCCGAATGCGGCTTTGATCCGGTCTTCGGCGGCCGTGCAGGCTGGTTGCTCAGGTCTCCCGTTGGGACGGGAGACCCGGGCGAGCCGCGGAAGCCGGCGGGAGGGGGGGACGCCCCCTCCTGCTCCTTGTAATCAGGGCCGGTGCTTCCACTAGGCAAACTAGGCAGACGCCTAGGGCGCATTGTCACTTAGGGGCGCAGCCACGAGTCGGCACTCTCTCTCCATCATGAATGATTATTGTGAGCTGAGGGAAGGGGTGGTGGTGGGGGAGGAGAAAGGGACAGAGGAAGATGCCAGGTGTTTAGGGCAGTGGCGGAACTACCAGGCCCTGGCTTTCCACCACTGTTGGAGGGGCCCCAAGAGGCCGGAAGGGAGCCCACCAGAGTGCTGCCTGCATGATGATCCTCTTTGGCTGGAGCTGAGCGGCCTTAACCCCAGGCAGGAAGAGACTCTCTGCACTGAGTTGGTAGGCAGCCATTCATTTCCCCGGGTCAGTATGAAGCAGGGAGCAGAGGAAAGCTGAACCTGAGCCGGAGCTCGGCACTGTAGGGCGGAACCTTTACTGGGGCAGAAGCGACGAGGCACCGGAATGGTCTGAGGATGTTGGTGATGAAGGACATGCAGAGCTCTCTGACTGCTGCTTTTCCCTCCACCAGAAGCCGGTTGGAGCTGTGGTGAGCACTTTGGTCCAGGAGAGGAGCGTCCTGGGAGAAGGAATCATCAGAATCACAGTGAGGGAAAGCAGAGTGTGGGCCACTCTCTTCATACCGTCCAGTGAGTGTCCCCAGAACAGGGGATCGGGGGCCCCTGGGGGTTACATGGAGCATCCCTGCTATGAAAGGGAATCAGGGTAACCAGGTGTGCCATGGGGAATCGGAGTCACCAGGTGTGACATGGGGGATATGGGTCACTGGGTGTAACAGGGGTTCGGGGTCACCAGGTGTGCCATGAGGAATTGGGGTCCCTGGGTGTGCCATGGGGGATTGGGGTCCCCAAGTGTGACACGGAGGAACATCAGGGTCCCCAGGTGTGACATGGAGGAACATCATGGTCCCCAAGTGTGACATGGAAAAACATCAGGGTCTGACATAGAGGAACATTGGGGTCACTGAGTATGACAGCATGACATTGAGGAACACGGGGTCCCTGGGTTTGACATGGAGGAACATCAGGGTCAGTGGGTATGACAGCATGACATGGAGGAATATTGGGGTCCCAGGGTGTGACATGGAAAAACATCAAAGTCCCTGGGTGTGACATGGAGGGACATTAGGGTCCCCGGTTGTGACATGGAGGAATATGGGGGGTCACTGGGTATGACAGCATAACATGGAGGAACCATCAGATCAGGGTTACTGGGTATGACATAGAGGAGTTTTTAACCCCTTCCCTTTTTTTGGGGGGGGGGGGGGGCGCAAGTAGCTGGTCTTGCCTAGGGCGTAAAATAGTCTAGCACCGGCCCTGCTTGTAATGACAGCCGAGCGGTTTCTCAGTTGTCATTACAAGGCATCCGACCGTCGACTATGGACGCCGGTACTGGGGTGATGCCTCTGGCTGCAGGCATCACTCCGGTACATGCATTTCCCGAAATATCGGTAATATCAGTCACCTTGGTGGCCGATTCCGATATATCGGGGAAAGTGCATATCGGATAATCGGTGGATCACTACACCTCAGCACTGAAAAAAAGCCCTGATTACAACATTGTTGCAGTGTGATCCTTGAGGGAAGGCCATGCTTCCTCCTGTCAGTGATGACATCACAGCCTGGGCTCATTGGGAGAATGATGCTGTTAGTGTACATTGTGACTAGGGTTGCCACCTCATCCCTTTACACCAGGACACATAATAATTACACAGGTTCTGAGGCTGATATAATGCACATCAGGCACCAAGTGAGTTTAGTTACCCCCTTAATCAGCCACAGATCCTGTGTAATTAATGTGTGTCCTGGTTTGAAGGGATGAGGAGGTGACCCTAATTTAATTGTGACATGTCAGGAATGGATTCTTGCAGATTTTAACATGGAGCTATGTGAATGTGTCAGTACAGTACACTTACAATGTGGCTTTTTTCACTTTGCATAAATAATAATAGAGAAGAAATGTGAGGGAGATAACTGAGCGCTGACTGGACAGCCACTGACAGGTCGGCGCGAAACGCCGTACAGACACCTGACTACTGTCGGCCGCTCGGGGTCATGTGACCCTCACAAGCATAGAGGCTCGAGGACTGGGACATGCGCAGTGTGGAAAAGGAGGTGTTGGGTCGCGCGCGGGAGCGAGCACGCAGGAAGAGATGCATGCTTGCTGTGTTTCATATTGTAGGCTTGCTGCCTGATCTGGAAGACTTGGCGCCAATCGTGGGGTGCCGGGGGATTGGTGGCGGGACTGAGGGACGTGTGATGAGACTGCAGGGCCTGCCATGGTATGTACTAAGAGCTGGTCTGCATCTATTGTGCACTGTCAGGCAGATTATAAGCCATGGATCCAATGCTTATTTATGAGGGTGGGAATGAACGTAACATTTATCCTCATTTCTATTACACTGAATGTCTGATCTGATAGGACAGACCTGAACATTTCTGATGTTCTGTAATAATATATATCCTTTCCATACTGACCTGTGATCTCCTATGGAAGTCCTCTGCCCTCCACTCCTCATCAGGTCACATGACTGAGCGCCCAGGTATGGGATGCTGAGATCCCTGTAGGTGGAGGGGTGACCCCAGGTCTGACGGTGTCATCTGACACATAGCCAACTGTCAGCAGGCCACGCTGATCTACATACTAATCTGTGGGAGGAGCAACCTAAATAAAAACAAAAAATTTCAACTGAGCGGATATTGGGGGCTCATGGTTCAGATCTAGAGATGAGTAGGACAATTCGAGGGGCAGAAAGACATTGGGTACCACTGTCGAGAGCTGGATGGGTTAAAAGGTGGTAAATATCAGTGGCAGGACAGGATATGTAATTGGGGATCATTGGTGATGTGGGAGGAGGCAGTGGGGTACCGTGGTGGTGCAGAATGTGGGAGGAGACAGCAGAGACTACAGGTGGTGCAGGATGTTAGGTAAGGTTGCCACCTCATCCCTTTATTCCATGATGCATATAGGTTCTGAGGCTAATAAAATGCACCAAGTGAGTTTAATTACAACCTTAATCAGCCACCGAACCTGTGTAATTTGTGTCCTGGTGTAAAGGGATGAGATGGCAACCCTATGTGAGAGAAGGCAGGAGAAATCAATTGTGGTGCAGAATGTGGGAGGAGACAGCCGTGATCGGTGGTGGAGCAGGATGTGGGAGGAGACAGCAGGGATCAGGGGTGGTGCAGGATGTGGGAGGAGACAGCAGGGATCGGGGGTGGTGCAGGATGTGGGAGGAGACAGCAGGGATCGGTGGTGGTGCAGGCTGTGGGATGAGGCAGCAGGGATCGGTGGTGGTGCAGGCTGTGAGAGGAGGCAGCAGGGATCGGTGGTGGTGCAGGCTGTGAGAGGAGGCAGCAGGGATCGGTGGTGGTTCAGGATGTGGGAGGAGACAGCAGGGTTCGGTGGTGGTGCAGGATGTGGGAGGAGACAGCAGGGTTTGGTGGTGGTGCAGGATGTGGGAGGAGACAGCAGGGATCGGTGGTGGTGCAGGCTGTGGGAGGAGACAGCAGGGACCGGTGGTGGTTCAGGATGTGGGAGGAGACAGCAGGGTTTGGTGGTGGTGCAGGATGTGGGAGGAGACAGCAGGGTTCGGTGGTGGTGCAGGATGTGGGAGGAGACAGCAGGGATCGGTGGTGGTGCAGGCTGTGGGAGGAGGCAGCAGGGATCGGTGGTGGTGCAGGCTGTGGGAGGAGACAGCAGGGATCGGTGGT
The DNA here is from genome assembly GCF_965119305.1 of Pelophylax lessonae. Classification (NCBI taxonomy): domain Eukaryota; kingdom Metazoa; phylum Chordata; class Amphibia; order Anura; family Ranidae; genus Pelophylax; species Pelophylax lessonae. The sequence goes on from NC_138768.1 coordinate 756,395,868, forward strand.
GGTGCAGGCTGTGGGAGGAGACAGCAGGGTTCGGTGGTGGTGCAGGATGTGGGAGGAGACAGCAGGGTTTGGTGGTGGTGCAGGATGTGGGAGGAGACAGCAGGGTTTGGTGGTGGTGCAGGATGTGGGAGGAGACAGCAGGGATCGGTGGTGGTGCAGGCTGTGGGAGGAGACAGCAGGGACCGGTGGTGGTTCAGGATGTGGGAGGAGACAGCAGGGTTTGGTGGTGGTGCAGGATGTGGGAGGAGACAGCAGGGTTCGGTGGTGGTGCAGGATGTGGGAGGAGACAGCAGGGATCGGTGGTGGTGCAGGCTGTGGGAGGAGGCAGCAGGGATCGGTGGTGGTGCAGGCTGTGGGAGGAGACAGCAGGGATCGGTGGTGGTGCAGGCTGTGGGAGGAGACAGCAGGGTTCGGTGGTGGTGCAGGATGTGGGAGGAGACAGCAGGGATCGGTGGTGGTGCAGGATGTGGGAGGAGACAGCAGGGATCGGTGGTGGTGCAGGTTGTGGAAGGAGACAGCAGGGATCGGTGGTGGTGGTGCACAATGTTAGCAGAGGTAGCAAGAACTGGTGGTGTGGCAGCAGGAATCAGTGGTGTGGTGAGGCTGGATATGATGGGAGGAAGCGAGGATCAGTGCTGACGGTTGCAGAGATCGATGACGGATGAGCAGGTTGGAAGAGAGGTCTCAGGGATCACTGACTGTAAACAGAGGTTTTGGGTGTGAAAAATGGTTATCAAGAAGAATAAGGTCACAGAAAAGCACTAGACACTTGACATAAGGTGGCATGTAAACCACAAGCTGAAAAGCCATGGAGCTGATGAAGGCATAAGAAGAAGCCTATCAATAAAGTGTCAATTAGAAGACAGAAGATGGCATAAGGCAAATGGAATGACTTGGTTACAGTAAGAGACAACTTGTTGCAGCTTTAAATTTAAAGTACAACAAAGTTGTAGAACTAAAGGCAAAACGTTTTATTTTTGATTAAGGGAGGGTTTTAAAACCCAGTTGGCTTCATTTTTGCCAACTGTGTCCCATTGGGGAGATTTCCCTACCCTTCCTGTCCCATATCCAAAACAGCAAGTGAGGGTAAATCACCTGCAAATGAGGGAATCCCTGGTTGTTGCCAGAACTAGTGTCTCCATTTGAAGATTTTCCCTCTATTCCTGCTCTGGGGACAACACAGAATTGGGGCTCTTTCAGTGAAGATAGTAAACAGGACAGAGAGAGTGATTCTCCCTAATGGGGGGCACAGACTGCAATACAAACCTGACCATGTTCTAATCCCTCTCCACTCTATCCAAAACCTAAAGTGACATTAAACCTTTGTTGTTTTTTTTTTTTTAATTAAAATAATAAACATTTTTTACTTCTTTGTTGAGTGCCCCCATAGCAAGCTGCTTGCTATGGGGGCACTGGTGCATCCAAACCACCCTGTCTGCATCTATTGACACAGACTGGGCAGCTTGGCCCCGCTCCCTCTTCACAGTATTCGAATTACAGCATCAGGAGCCAATTGGATCCTGCAGTACAGAATGGTTTTACCTAATGCATAGAATGCATGAAGTCAAAAAACCCTAATGGGCCATACACACTATACAATTGTCTTTAGATTTTTTCCTTTAGATTTACCAAAACCATATAATATGAGGTCAAATCTAAACACTTTTTCAATTTGTATGCAATCAGGCAGGCCGTTGCACTACATAATTGAAGGTAAATCTAAAGGAAATCTAACTTGTATAGTGTTAGTGTGTATCCAGCTTAAAGGTTTAGAACCACTAAAGGCAAATTTTTTTTTAGTTCTACCTTAACCACTTGAGGATCGCCCACCGTGTATTTACATCTGTCCTTTGACGTTGAATACTGGGGTTATGGCAGCAGATAGCTGCTATAACCCTGGTATGTTTTTAAACAGCGGGTGGTCTGCTTTAACATAAGGGTGGTCCCAGCGGCAGATTCGATGCTGGATCACCTTTATGGGCGGAGGACCCGTCGGTAGCAGGAAAAACGATCCCGCCTGCGCTCCTCACAGGCAGGAAGTCGAGTGAGGGCAAGATAGCCCTCACTCGACTCTATGGCCTTGGAGGACCGGAGCGTCGTCATACGTCGCTTCCTAGCAACAGTGTTGAAGAACCCATTTTATTTTTTCATCATAAAAAAATTACTTTGTGTAGATCTGAGATCTAAGGTCTTTTTGACCCCAGATCTCGCATTAAAGAGGTGTCCTGCTTATTTCTATTACAAGGGATGTTTACATTCCTTGTAATAAGAATAAAAGTGATCAATTTTTTTTTTTTTTTTTTAAAGGACAGTGTAAAAATAGAAAATAAACAGGAAAATAAAAAAATGAAAGCGCCCCGTCCCCATTAGCTCATGTGCAGAAGCGAACGCATACACAAGTCACGCCCACATATGTAAACAGTGTTCAAACCACACGTGAGGTATCGCCGCGATCGTTAGAGCGAGAGCAATAATTTGAGCTCTAGACCTCCTCTGTAACTCTAAACTGGTAACCTGTAGAAATTTTTGTTGCCTATGGGGATTTTTATGTACCAATATTTGTCGCCATTTTTGAAGCATGACATGTTGGGTATCTATTTATTTTGTGTAACATTATCTTTCACATTATAGAAAACAATTGGGCTAACTTTACTGTTTTATAATTCAAAAAAGTGTATAAGTTTGTAAGACCGCTGCGCAAATACGGTATGATAAAAAATATTGCAACGATCTCCATATTATTCTCTAGGGCAACCTTTCTCAACCTTTTCATTACAGAGGAACCCTTGAAATAAATTTCTGGTCTCGGGGAACCCCTGCTAAAAATAAAAATCTACAACTCATGACACATTAGTGTGACAGTCAGTGGGAAGAATGCTCCTTACTCTTGTTGTCATTGGGAAGAATTACCCCTTACAGATAACTAAAAGGAACAATGGTGTCATTGGATACTTATCTGAGAGGCAGAAATTGCCCATTGCTCAAGGAACCCTTAGCAATCTCAGGAGGAACCCTGGTTGAGAAACCCTGCTCTAGGGATCTGCTAAATAAAAAATATATAATGTTTGGGGATTCCAAGTAATTTTTTTTTTTTTAGCAAAACAAAACTGATTTTAACTTGTAAACAAGTGTCAGAAAAAGGTCCAGTCTAGAAGTGGTTAATGTCCTATATTAGCCTCTTTTTAAAAGTTACACTGCATGGAATGATTACTATTCCTTGTAAACAGCTGTCAGCTTTAAAGTATGAACAGGAGTCCAATCATTCTAACAAGCAAATTATATCTGCAGACTGATTTGGGGCTTCTCTTCAACAATGTAAATGATCCTGTTATAAGAGCCTTGATTTTATTAGGGATGAGCATAATTTTGTGTTGCATAAGAACTTGAAATGCTGGGTAAATGCCTGGCCACACTAGCATGCTGTAGCTGTCATTGGCTGCAGGGTGTCACCTGACACAATAAAAACATTGGATGTTGTGGTTTCAGTTTAATTTCTTTCTTTTTTTTTTCTTTCACAAAACTTTATTGCAAATGTCCAAGTATCTGGTGTAAATAACTGAGTAATTGGTTTGTAGAGCCTGTACATGTAAATGGTATTAAGGTTTCATATTTTGTATAGTGCAAATACATCAGATTGACTTGTCTAAGCGAGAGCCGTAATGCTGTTTCTAATGTTAGGGTATAATACAATCACACCATTGTAAATACAAATTTGTTCCTGTGTAACCAAGCATTTTTTACTCAAAGGTGCAAAGTGCACTAGTGTTTGTACATTTCATCCAACCACAGATTCATTAAGGGTTGATTACATTGAGCTTTTTAGATTGGTTGCTCCTGCTCACTGTTTGCTGCACCCTCTCCCCTCTCATCATTAAGGCTCATCTATAGATGTTAATGCATCATTGACCCTCTGTTTTTCAGCAATCTTATATAGGGCATTATTTAACTACTTGCCTACTGTGCACTTAAACCCCCTTCCCATCCAGACCAATTTTTAGCTTTCAGCGCTCTCACACTTTGAATGACAATTGCGCGGTCATGCTACACTGTACCCATATGATAATTTTTATCATTTTTTTCACACACATAGAGCTTTCTTTTGGTGGTATGTAATCACCTCTGGGTTTTTTATTTTTTACAAAAAAAAAGAAAAAAGACAGAAAATTTTGAAAAAAAAAAAAGTTTTCTCTTACGTCCTCCGACAGTCGCCGCCTCTTCATATTCGTCACATATGGGGTATTAGACTTTGCTCCGAAGGAGTAGCTAGGCAACAGAATATGTTAACAATAAAGCTTTAACATATCCCACCCTCAAGGGGTGGTCCCCTCAGTCAATACCCTCCTACTTCCTGCAACCATATCTCAGTTTTAATGTCTAGCTTGTCAGGAGTGGCTGGCTCTCTCTGTGCTGGGACTTTCTGTCCCAGACTCTTTCTTCTTTTTAATATTTTGTTTGAGTTTTCTCTCTACCTTTACTTAGCTGTTATTTTTGTCAGCATTAGTTAGTTCTTCGGACGAAGAGGATCATGCGGACTGGGTCTCGGCTGATCCCCCTGGTCGCAGGTCGTGGGTCAGTGGCTTCCCAGTCTGCCATCGAGCGTTCAGCCAGGTAACGCTCCTGGCACAGTGAACGACCCATCCCTGTTCGGTGCAGGGATGATTGGTGAGGTGGCTACCTCACCGGACGCTGTGCGGTTTCTTAACCTCCATTGTGTGCGTCTTGAATTGCGACTCTCCCTGCCTCATGTGCAGCGGCTTGTTCGCCTGTGCGGGTTCCCCACGCCATGTGAGGTAAGTGTATTTATGTGGGGACCTGTCTGTCTGGGGGGGTCTCAGTCTGGGACTGTGTAACCTGCCTTTAATCACACTGCTTGTCTCCCTATCTCTCGACTGCATGCTGTGGGCTGCAAGGGGGGGGGGGAGCTGTATGACACTGTGTGTGTCAGGCTGGGCAGTGTGAGGAGCTGTGTGCTGTGGGGCATGTTTTTTCTTGGCATGTTTGGGCATATACAGCGATCGCTGCGGCGATCTAACATGTATCCTTATATTGGGATGTAATGTGTGTGTTTTTATGCACTGTGGAGCGGCGTTTTCGGCGCCAAACGACGCCATTTTACCGGCGCCCGCTCCGGCCGCATGGTGTACATGCACGGCGGCCATTTTCTTGTAGCCTCCATAGGCTTACATAGAGCGCCCTGGCAGCATCACTTCCTCTTTCCAGGAACACCGATCGAGGCAGCAGCAGCAGCGGGGTCTCCTCAGGTTTTATCCTTCTATTCTTGCTATCCATTGCCTGTATTCAGTTGTATATTCCCTGTGGGGGTCTCATTGTGCCTGAGTGTGGTGCGGTGGGCTGCGCTTGCCGCGCTTGCTAAAAGGGGGCAGTTAACCCTTGGTTGTCTGGCATTACAGGGGCAATGGATTCTCAGGAGGGCAAGTTTCCTACAGTATTGGTGGAAAGCCAGGGGACCGCTGTTTCCCCCCCAGGGGGGGATTTAGCCACTATGTGGCTGGCCTTGCTGCCCAGGTGCAAATGCTGGTGGCTGCTCAATCTACTAAACGGCCCAGAGTTGCTCTGTCCTCTGATTCTGAGGGTGAAGGTGATGGGGCTGTTCTGGCAGGGACCTCCTTATCGGGGTCCCGCTCCTCTCTTGATCTAGTGGGGTCTGAGGTAGAGGCTGAAGTTGAGGGGGTTGATAATTCTCCCCCTGGCTCGCCTGAAGAGCTTGCAATCATGGATGAGTTGATTGCTTCCATTAAGCAGACGCTACGTTTACAGGACGAAGTGTGTCCCCCCGCTGCCTTGGCGGCTTATGGGACGCAGAGGAAACGCAGGACGCCGCAGGTTTTTCCCTGCAATGCTGATTTTCAGCGCGCTGTTAAGGATCAATGGCGCGATCTGCGCAAGCCTTTTGCGGTACCAAGTAAATTCAAGCTGCGTTATCCTTTCTCGCCTGCCACTGATGAACGGTGGTGTGTGCCTCCGCCAGTGGATCATGCAATTGCGGTTTTGAACAAAGCCACTGCGATTCCTGCAGAGGGTTCCCCTGTTTTCCGTGATGCCACAGATAGGAGACTGGAGTCTCTTGCCCGTCATACTTATTCTGTTACGGGTTCTATGCTTAAGGCTCTGTTTGCTTCTCTCATGGCGGCCCAGGCGATCGCAAGTTGGACGCAGATGCTTAGGCGCGTCCTAGTGGCCGATTCGGCCTCGGCGGCGACCCTGGATATGGTGGATCAGATCCACCAGGGTGTCATGTATCTGTGTGATGCGGACCTGGACCTGATTCCATTGGCTGCACGTGTGCACAGCGTGGCGGTGTTGTCTCGCCGCCTGGTTTGGTTGAAATGTTGGTCGGTGGACCAATCTTCACGTAAGACCTTAGCCAATCTGCCTTATGATGGGTCTCGCCTTTTTGGGGAGTCCCTGGATGTGTTGATTAAGGGGATCACCGGGGGTAAGAGCACTCTCTTGCCCCATTTCCCCAAGGCTAAGGGGGCTTCTGGGAAGAAGCATGCTAATTTTCGGCCCCCTCAGGGGTCCTTTCGTGCCTTTCGGCCGCACTACAAGGGCAAACCGTTCAAAGGCCAAGGCTCTCAGAAGAAGCCCTGGTCTGGGAAACAGAAGTCCGGCCAATCCGGACCTGCAGCCCATAACAGTTCGGCCTGAAGGGGCGCCCTCACCCAGTTTTGGGGTGGGGGGACGCTTGCTCGATTTTCTTCAGCCCTGGTTGGCCCGTGTGCGGGTCAGATGGGTTCTGGAAATCGTTCGATCTGGTTACAAGATCGAGTTTCTCTCTCGGCCGGAGAGCAGATTTTTTCCCTCAAATCTTCAACTGTCTCCAGAGCGCCTGCGGGATCTGCACCTGGCGGTGCGGGACCTGAGGGCTCAGGGAGTGGTGGTTCCGGTGCCTCATCGGGACAGATTTCGGGGGTTTTATTCCAATCTGTTCACCGTGCCCAGGAAGGAGGGCAAGGTTCGTCCGATTCTGGACTTGAAGGCTCTGAACCGCTCTGTGCGGGTTCGCAAGTTCCGCATGGAATCCCTGCGCTCGGTGGTGGCTGCCCTGGTTCCGGGGGAATTCATGGCCTCCATCGATTTGAAGGATGCGTACCTTCACATCCCCATATTCGAGGGTCATCAGAGATACCTTCGATTTGCCATTGCGGAGGATCACTACCAGTTCGTGGCGTTGCCCTTTGGTCTCGCCTCGGCTCCGCGGGTCTTCACCAAGGTGCTTGCACCGGTTCTGGCATTATTGAGGGCCCAGGGCATTTCTGTCCTGGGGTATCTGGACGACATTCTGGTTCGGTCTGCGACCAGACAGGGTCTGGAGGAGGACCTGTCTGTCACAATGCAAACTCTGCAGGAGTTTGGTTGGACGATAAATGTTCCAAAGTCAACACTGAGTCCGTCGGTTCGTCTTCCCTATCTGGGAATGATACTGGACTCGGTGCAGGCGAAGGTCTTCCTGCCGGAAGACAAACTCAGGACTCTTCAGGAGGAAGCCAGGTCCCTCAGGGACGTTCCACACTCGTCTCTGCGGACGTGCATGAGATGTCTGGGATTGATGGTCTCGGCCTTCGAGGCGATTCCTTTCGCGCAGTTTCACACGCGGGGTCTCCAAGCGGAGATCCTGTCCAGGTGGGACGGGCGACCTCAATCTCTGGATCTTCAGATCTCGTTGAGTCATCGCACCAGGGAAAACCTTCTGTGGTGGCTCCAGTCCCCGTTGGTGTCCGGGGGCAAGTCGTTTCGTCCGATCTCATGGACGGTAATCACCACGGATGCCAGCCTGTCGGGCTGGGGTGGTGTTCTGGGCGTTCTGTCCGCCCAGGGGACCTGGTCGGAGGGGGAGTCTTCCCTCCCGATCAACATTCTGGAATTGCGTGCGATAAGGCTCTGTCTTCATCGCTGGACGGACCGGCTGCAGGGCTGCCCGGTTCGGGTGCAGACGGACAATGCCACGGCGGTGGCCTACATCAACCACCAAGGGGGCACCAGGAGTGCCCGAGCGGCTCGAGAAGTGGCCGACATTCTGTCTTGGGCCGAGACTCATGTCCCGGCGATAACGGCGGTTCACATTCCGGGAGTGGAGAACTGGCAGGCGGACTATCTGAGTCGCCAGACCCTGGATCAGGGGGAATGGTCTCTCCACCCGGCTGTCTTCCAGATGTTGTGCGCGAAGTGGGGTCTTCCAGATGTGGACCTGTTCGCGTCTCGTCTCAACAACAAGGTTCGTGGCAAGGACGCGCGACCCTCGGGCAGACGCGTCAGACGCGTTAGTGGCCCCGTGGCGTCGGTACAGGCTGATGTACGCGTTCCCACCGATTCAGTTGCTGTCCAGGTTCCTTCGCAGGTTACTCTCGGAACGCAACACGGTGATTCTTGTGGCACCGGACTGGCCTCGCCGGTCCTGGTACGCAGACCTCGTGAATCTGGCGGTCGACGCCCCTTGGCGTCTACCTCTTCGAGACGATCTACTGTCTCAGGGACCGATTTACCATCCTGCTTTACAGTCGCTGGCTTTGACGGCCTGGCTGTTGAGACCGAGGTCCTGAAGGAGAAGGGTCTCTCTCCAGAGGTCGTTCATACTTTGATCAACGCGAGGATGTCTTCCTCGGGGAAGGTTTATTACCGTACTTGGAAGGCCTATTTTGCCTGGTGTGAGTCCAGGGGGTTTTCACCCCGCACGTACTCGGTTTCCCGTGTGCTGTCTTTCCTTCAGACGGGTGTCGATCAGCGTTTGGCGCTGGCTACGATAAAGGGTCAGGTGTCTGCGCTGGCCGTTCTGTTTCAACGTCCCGTGGCTTCTAACTCCTTGGTTGGCACCTTTATTCAGGGTGTGCGGCATCTGGTTCCTCCTAGGAGGGATCCTTTGCCCCCTTGGGACTTGAATCTCGTTCTATCTGTGTTACAACGTGCTCCTTTTGAACAGATCAGGGAGATCTCGTTGTCTATGTTGTCCAAAAAGGTCGCCTTTTTGGTGGCGATCACTTCGGCTCGCAGAGTGTCGGAACTGGCGGCTTTGTCCTGCAAGTCTCCGTACCTGGTTGTTCATTTGGATAAGGTGGTCTTGCGACCTAATCCTTCTTTTCTGCCGAAACTAGTTTCGGAATTCCATCTTAACGAGGATATTGTTTTGCCTTCGTTGTGCACGAAGCCTAAACATCCAAAGGAGATGAGATTGCACTCTCTGGATGTTGTTCGGGCGATAAGGGTTTACCTTAAATCGACTGAGTCTTTTCGTAAGACGGACTCCTTGTTTGTTCTTCCAGAGGGTCCTCGGAAGGGCATGGCGGCTTCGGCCTCTACCATCGCCAAATGGATCAGGCAGACCATTGAACAGGCCTATGCCTTGCAGGGGAAGGTTCCCCCTGTGCCTGTGAAGGCGCACTCTACTAGATCTCTGAGTACGTCTTGGGCCTGCCGTCATGGGGCTTCTGTAGCCCAGGTGTGTAAGGCGGCGACTTGGTCGACCGTGCACACCTTCACAAAATTCTACAAAGTAGATGTTCAGGCATCGGCGGATGCTTCCTTTGGCCGCAAGGTTCTTACTGCGGCTGTTCCCTAGGGTCCCTTGTTGGGGACTCCTGGCTGTTGGGATAGTTTTTTGTATCCCCTGTTTTTTTTGTCCTTTCCTGGGTTGTTGCTCCTGTTGAGCACTTATTTTTGCTGTTGCCCAGCTGGTTTCCTTCCTTTGGTAAGGTTCCTTTCTTTGCTGTGGAGACTGCGTTGCCTTTCGGCGCGGATGCGTTTCCCACCCCTCATGTTTGCACTGCTTTGGGACGTCCCCATATGTGACGAATATGAAGAGGCGGCGACTGTCGGAGGACGTAAGAGAAAACGGAATTTTTGTAAAATCTTACCTGTAAAATTCCTTTCTCTGAGTCCTCCGACAGTCGCCGCCCCCGCCCCTCTTTTGGGGTTTGAATGTATACTCTACTGCTATTCCACTAAAACTGAGATATGGTTGCAGGCAGTAGGAGGGTATTGACTGAGGGGACCACCCCTTGAGGGTGGGATATGTTAAAGCTTTATTGTTAACATATTCTGTTGCCTAGCTACTCCTTCGGAGCAAAGTCTAATACCCCATATGTGACGAATATGAAGAGGCGGCGACTGTCGGAGGACTCAGAGAAAGGAATTTTACAGGTAAGATTTTACAAAAATTCCGTTTTTCTTATCTTCTGCGAGTAAATTTTTCTCCTTCACTGATGGGCGCTGATGAGGCGGCACTAATGGGCACTGATAGGCTGCACTGATGGGCACTGATAGGTGGCACTGATGAGGAGGTACCAATATGCCGCACTGATGAGCACTGAGAGGTGGCACTGACGGGCGGCACTGATGAGCATTGATGGGCAGCACCATCAGTGCCCACACTCAGTGCCCATAGTGCTGCCAGTCAGTGCTCATCAGTGCCTAGATGAGCAGGCACTGATGGGCACTGACTGACAGCACTATGGGCACTGATTGTGGGCATTGATGGGGGGCACTGATGGCGGGCACTGTGGGCACTGATGGTAGCTATTTGTGTATGTGTTTTACCTTTAGAATATCAGGGCACTGGTGATCAGTGCCCTGATTACATTCCTGTGTGTCCCCGGCGGCTAACGGCTCCCCCTCCTTCCTCACACTGCAGGCTCCGTGTGAGGAAGGAGCACCGGCGATGAGAGATGATCTCATCTCTCATTGGACGGCTTGATCACGTGGTGAATGGCCGCTGTGATTGGCCATTCACCACGATCTGTGATCGGCTGTGTCCAAGGGACACGGCCGACACAGATTTTCCCTGATGCGCGCTCGCGGGAGCGCGCGGGGGGCGTGTCACTGGGAGGCCGTTTAAAAACGGCCTCCCGAAAATTAGAGTCCGCGCTGCAGCCGTATATAGGCTGTAGCGCGGATGGGAACTGGTTAAAGAGGACCTCTCCTAGAATAAAATCCTCACCACTAACTAGGGCTGAACGATAGTCGATATGATATCGACTATCGTTCTGTGGCCGTAGGCGATATTCATATCGCCGAGGTCACGATATTTGCATAGGCAGGGGGAAGGGACTCGGAGGAGGACAGGAGGACTCGCAGACTTCCGTGTTAGGCAGGGAGAAGTCGGGACACTTCAGCGGTGAGCATACATACATTACTCTCTCGTGCACTGCAGCCCGCCCCACACATTCAGTGAGTCTTACTCTCCGCCCTAGTTTTCTTAATGGCACATTCAGGGAGCCAATCACGCCGTGATTAGCTGCACAGCTAACCAATCACGCGTGCCTGCACACCTGATTGGTTCCTCTGTGCCGCTACTCACGGCGTGATTGGCTCCCTGAATGTGCCATTGAGAAAACTAGGGCGGAGAGTAAGACTCACTGAATGTGTGGGGCGGGCTGCAGTGCACGAGTGAGTAATGTATGCGGGCTGCGGCTGTGCTCCTTTTCAGGCTCCTAGTCCACCGCTCCAGCCTCCTACTACCACCACTATGAGAGACTGTCTGTCACTGAATATTCTGATCGAGTCCACACTGACTGACTGTCACTGAGTAATTGATGTTACCATTATTAACCCGGACCTGCCCAGTGCCCTGTATCTGCAATTAAAATTTAGAAGGCTGCCTGCATGCTTCCTGATTTCCATTCCCAGCATCCTTCCCAATCCCTACAGTGTCACTAACATTAACCCTATGGTACAAGGCTGCAGTGTGCACTGAATCCCATTCCCTACAGTAACATACATTAACCCTGTATGGTCAGAAAGGCTGGATTGACGGGTCCCTCAATATCGCAATATATATCGTTGAAAAAAAGAATATCGCAATATATATTTTTTCCAATATCATGCAGGCCTACCACTAACCACCTCCTCCTTCTCCCCCCCCCCCCCCATCCCCTTCCCCTTCCTCAGAGACCCCATGCACACTGCATCTCAAAGAAGCTGCTCCTACAGGCATTTGAGGTGTTTTGAGCTTTTACTTTCCTCTGCCTGTTAACTCCCCTCCATGTTTGCCTATGTGTCATGTATACTATAGGTGTTTTTAGGAGTATAGTGGCAGGGGAGTTTACAGGCAGAAAAAAACCGCATGATGAGCAGTTTTGCGTGTTTTGTGAACGCCTAAAATATTGTGCAATTTTGCACGTGATGTCACATTACACTAGTGTAAATGGGGCCTTAAAATGATTGTAAAGTCTTGTTTAAAAACAATTAAAACAAATACCAAACCTAGTATACTTACCCCCTCTGTGCAGTTGGTTTTGCACAGAGCAGCCCCGATCCTCCTCTTCTCAGGTTCCTTTTTGCTGCTCCTGGCCCCTCCCTCCTGTTAAATGCCCCCACAGAAAGCAGCTTGCTAGGAGGGAACCCGAGCCGAGTCACAGCTCCCTGTATCCATTAGGATATAGAGCTGCGACCCAGCCCCGCCCTCCCTCCTGATTGGCTGACTGACTTTGACAGCAGCAGGAGCCAATTGTTCTGCGCTGTCTTAGCCAGTGAGGGGAATGTATTAGGATAAAAAAAATCTTCTGCCTTTACAATCCCTTTAAAGTGATTTTATTTGGTTAAAAGTGATTTATTTTTTAAATAACAAACATGTTGTACTTGCCTCTGTGCAGTGGTGTTGCACAGAGCTGCCCAGATCCTCCTCTTCTCGGGTCCCTCTTCGCTGCTCCTGGCTCCTCGCTGCAGCTCTGTTTGTCCATTCAGACACGGAACTGCCGTTCAGCCCCGCCCCTCTCTTACCTGATTGGCTAACTTACTTTGACAGCAGTAGGAGTCAGTGGCACCGCTGCTGTGTCTCGGCCAATCCGGAGGAAGACTTGTGGAGGGACTCGTAAACATCGCTAGATAGAGATGGGCTCAGGTAAGTATGAGGGGGGACTGCTACACACAAAGCTTTTTATCTTAATGCATAGAATACTTTAAGATAAAACTTCTGACTTTACAACTCCTTTATAGGGTTAGCTCACCTGTACCAAAAACAATATAAACATAATGTGCAGCTCTGACTAAAGTTGAATAATTCACGGTTATATGTACCTAATATAGCCTGAACGGAATGCTCCCAGGATGTTGCTAAGAAAGGCCTAGTTGTTACTGCTCACCTCCACCATCACACGAGTGAGTTCTCAAATGCTGAGTCTAGAGCTACTGCATCAGGGGAGAGAGAGTAGAAAGAGCTCATTCTTGTGATGGTGAGGGGAAGCAGTAAGAGCTTGGCCTCTCTTAGCATCTACAGATGCCCCTTACTTGTATAGGCAGTTTCTTGGTAAAGGTAAATTAAAAAAAAAAAAAAAAGGTAAACTGTAAAAGTTTGTGTCCCAATACACTAGTTGGCCCAGCGCATTGGCGGTCAGTGTAGAAGTGACCTCTTGCATATATGGCTAGTGTACGTTGGAGCTCATTCTGCCCCTGTTCAGCGGACCTCTATCCATCTCTGGAGGAACCAGTTGGTTGAAAAAGACTGTTTTAGAGCCGGTTCACACTGAGGCGATCCGACTTGCCGGGGTGACCTCGGAGCGACATGCACGGACTTCATATCATTGAAGTCAATGCAGGTCGCCCCAAAGTAGTACAGGACCCTTTTTCTAAGTCGGAGTGACTTGTGTCGCTCCTATTAGAACGGGTCCTGTGCTAATCTATGGCAGGCGACCCACGGTGACTTGTCAGGCGACCAAGTCGCCTGACAAGTCGCACCAGTGTGAACCGGCTCTTAGGCTATGCATACTTAAACCGTGCTAAATATTTGTTTATAATGGTCAGACATGCAAAAACAATGTACTAGTGTGCATGCATGGGTGTTGAATGATAATAAATAAAGCTCTACAGAAATGTACTTTCCCACCCAAAAAATGCAGAAAATTAGCGTTGCACCGATACTAAGCATTTGCATGAGTACTAAAACCAATACCTTCTACACTGAAAGACCCGGTTCACATATATGCAAATTTGGATGTGTTTTGAACCATGTCTTATTTGCGTGACATTTGAACATGCAGCCGTTTCAATAGAGCCGGTTCACATATTGTCATACACTTTGAAAATTCGCTCCTGAACTTCCTACCAAAATTGTACTGAAGGGGGCTGAAATCCCTCTGTCAAATATAGACCACACACATGTGAACCAGGTCTAAATGCATCCAAAGGCAAAATCGTTATCGGTAATTGGTATCGGCGAGTACTTCAGAAAAAGTATTGGTATTTGTACTCAGTCCTAAAAAACTGAAATTGGTGCATCCCTACAGAAAATGTTTGTCAAATGCACTGCAACACATGACCGGTTCTCACAAAACACTTCAAAGTGATAGGCTATGTATTTGTAGTCAGTTTGTACATGTTATGGGCTGCCTAGTTGAGTGGGACTCTAGATGTTCTCATTAGAACCTCATTAATAGCTGTATCTTGTTTCTGTTTAAGGATATTCGAAAATTTTTCGGAGTAAGTCCAGTTGCCAAGAAAACATCTAATGAAAAAATTGATAAAGAGAGATCTAATGAGAAAATCAGTAAAAAAGAGAGATCTAAAGCATCTGATGAAGTCACAGAACACAAGAGGTCAAAAGATAAGGTGAGTGTTACTTTTATACTTTTTTAGGGGTCTCCAAACTTTTTAAACAAAGGGCCAGTTTACTGCCCTTCAAATTTTAGGTGTACAGACATAGAAACCAATGCTTTGGCATTGGTGGGAGTAAATGGCATAGGATTGATAGTCAGTGGGAGTAAATAAATTGCATCTCTGGTGTCAGTGGGAGGAATAGTGCCCCTTCTCTGGTGTCAGTGGGAGGAATAGTGCCCCTTCTCTGGTGTCAGTGGGAGGAATAGTGCCCCATCTCTGGTGTCAGTGGGAGGAATAGTGCCCCTTCTCTGGTGTCAGTGGGAGGAATAGTGCCCCTTCTCTGGTGTCAGTGGGAGGAATAGTGCCCCTTCTCTGGTGTCAGTGGGAGGAATAGTGCCCCTTCTCTGGTGTCAGTGGGAGGAATAGTGCCCCTTCTCTGGTGTCAGTGGGAGGAATAGTGCCCCAAGAGTTGGATAAAAGCAAGCAAAGGGCCAAATTCGGCCCGCAGGCTGAAGTTTGGAGACCCCTGCTTTATATATTCAAGCAGTTGGTATAGTTTTTTTTTTTCCCCTAATGTAATAGAGGGTGTATAGTGAGGGGAAATCTAACATTTTTAGAGTTGTCCACAGAACAAAAGGTGAAGGGAAACTCTATAAGAGGGTGAGTCCCATCGCTTTGTAAGATTTCCTCTAACTTCCTGCTGAGTTTCTTGGACAGGAAATGAAGGGACATTTCATATATATATATATATATATATATATATATTACAGTGCCTTGCAAAAGTATTTGGCCCCCTTGAACTTTGCAACCTTTTGCCACATTTCAGGCTTCAAACCTAAAGATATAAAACTGTAATTATTTTGTGGAGAATCAACAAGTGGGACACAATCATGAAGTGGAACTAAATTTATTGGATATTTCAAACTTTAACAAATAAAAAACGGAAAAATTGGGCGTGCAAAATTATTCAGCCCCCTTAAGTTAATACTTTGTAGCGCCACCTTTTGCTGCGATTACAGCTGTAAGTCGCTTGGGGTATATGTCTATATCAGTTTTGCACATCGAGAGACTGAAATTTTTGCCCATTCTTCCTTGCAAAACAGCTCGAGCTCAGTGAGGTTGGATGGAGAGCGTTTGTGAACAGCAGTTTTCAGTTCTTTCCACAGAATCTCGATTGGATTCAGGCCTGGACTTGACTTGGCCATTCTAACACCTGGAAATGTTTATTTGTGAACCATTCCATTGTAGATTTTGCTTTATGTTTTGGATCATTGTCTTGTTGGAAGACAAATCTCCGTCCCAGTCTCAGGTCTTTTGCAGACTCCATCAGGTTTTCTTCCAGAATGGTCCTGTATTTGGCTCCATCCATCTTCCCATCAATTTTAACCATCTTCCCTGTCCCTGCTGAAGAAAAGCAGGCCTAAACCATGATGCTGCCACCACCATGTTTGACAGTGGGGATGGTGTGTTCAGGGTGATGAGCTGTGTTGCTTTTACGCCAAACATAACGTTTTGCATTGTTGCCAAAAAGTTCAATTTTGGTTTCATCTGAGCAGAGCACCTTCTTCCACATGTTTGGTGTGTCTCCCAGGTGGCTTGTGGCAAACTTTAAACGACACTTTTTATGGATATCTTTAAGAAATGGCTTTCTTCTTGCCACTCTTCCATAAAGGCCAGATTTGTGCAGTATACGACTGATTGTTGTCCTATGGACAGAGTCTCCCACCTCAGCTGTAGATCTCTGCAGTTCATCCAGAGTGATCATGGGCCTCTTGGCTGCCTCTCTGATCAGTCTTCTCCTTGTATGAGCTGAAATTTTAGAGGGACTGCCAGGTCTTCGTAGATTTGCAGTGGTCTGATACTCCTTCCATTTCAATATTATCACTTGCACAGTGCTCCTTGGGATGTTTAAAGCTTGGGAAATCTTTTTGTATCCAAATCCGGCTTTAAACTTCTCCACAACAGTATCTCGGACCTGCCTGGTGTGTTCCTTGTTTTTCATGATGCTCTCTGCGCTTTAAACGAACCTCTGAGACTATCACAGTGCAGGTGCATTTATATGGAGACTTGATTACACACAGGTGGATTCTATTTATCATCATTAGTCATTTAGGTCAACATTGGATCATTCAGAGATCCTCACTGAACTTCTTCTGGAGAGAGTTTGCTGCATTGAAAGCAAAGGGGCTGAATAATTTTGCATGCCCAATTTTTCAGTTTTTTATTTAACAAAGTTTGAAATATCCAATAAATTTAGTTCCACTTCATGATTGTGTCCCACTTTTTGTTGATTCTTCAAAAAAAAAAAAAAATTACAGTTTTATATTTTTATGTTTGAAGCCTGAAATGTGGCAAACGGTCGCAAAGTTCAAGGGGGCCGAATACTTTCGCAAGGCACTGTGTGTGTGTGTGTGTGTGTGTGTATGTATATGTATGTGTGTATATATATATATATATATATATATATATACATACACACCTAACACAAATTGCAAATGTACTATCCTATAGTATGTGGGATTTTATGATAGAATAAATAGCATAGTCTCTGCAGAAGCCCATAAGTAAGTCCAACAGAGCCAACTAGAAATTGTGCTTGAATGCTATATGATAGTATGAGCTGTTAGAAGGGTATAATTTGTATGTCAAATGTACAATGTTACTCTGAGGTTATTATTTCTCTATCGCTCATTGACAGACGTAGTCTTCTTGATTCTCAAGAGCTGGGTTATGTTGTCTCCGCAGGAGTAGGACTAGGCAGAAAGACAAAACGTTCTGGCTCCACCTTAGGGGCAGTCCCTGAGGGTATATCCTCCCTCTCTCTGCTACAGGGAATCAGTTTTTTTCTGTCTAGTCAGGAGTAAGGACCTAAGTTCCTTGCTGGGATCTTTTGGTCCTGGCAAGACTTTTTTTTCTTTAAGAAAAATACATTTTTTAGGTAGTTTTCTCCAGTGTTTTTCCTGTGAGATCTTCAAGCAAAAATGCCGGACTGGGCGACACTTGTGGTCACCCCAGCCGGCCTACGAGCGCGCGCAGACCATGGCATTGCGCTTGGTCGGCCGCGACACATTCAAGTAAGTATGCGGGGCCGGGCGACGGGCTGGATGTTGAGATCCAGTGGTCACCCCGGTTTCTGCCTACGAGCGCGTGCAGACCAGAGCTCCGCGCTGGGTCGGCCGCGACGGAGTCCCAGTGGAGGGACTGACCTTGCGAGTTAAAAGTCTCGCTTGGACGCCAGGAACCAGAGAGTCGAGGCGTCCGGAGTGGTCCACAAACCCCCACCCCGGTGGAGAGGGTATTGTGAAGAGAGGGTGCCTGTCGGTTCGGTATGGTGAGTAAACGTTCCCTTTTTTCCTCGTTATGAGGCAGTATGTATTATGGGCCCCTCCATATATGGTCAGTATATATCTGATACTTACAAGTCCCCCTTGTAATACAGCATGTGTTTGTGGGAAGTGGACTTGGTTTAAGAGCTAACACTCTACCCAGCAGACTGTAACATTACAGCTGACATAGGAGGTATAATCCTACCTTATGTGTAGTATATCTTCTGTAGATCCATATATCGCCTCTTAGCAGAGATGCAGGTGGATGTGCTGGGAAAACGATTTCGGCGGTCCGCCGCCATTTTGCCGTAGACCAAATGCATGTATGTCCTCAGGTCACGCCGGCCGCCATGTTTTTGGAGTCTTATGTCTCTTCTATGGCGGCGGCCATGTTTTGTGAGCCCAGCTACCTCCGTGGAGAGCTGGGAACGCCGGAAGGCGTACACAGGGGGCGGAGCCACGTCCTTCTACCCGGGAAAAAGCAAACAGCTCCTTCCAGTCTGTGTAAGACAGACGCTGACTGCAGTTGGTTGGAAACTGCAGTGCATCGGTTGGTGAGCCTTGGGGGTCCCTCTCTCTCTCTGTGGGATCGAGAAGCAGGTACTCTGAGGGGCGCTATTGCACTAGGGGGAGACACACAAAAAAAAAAAAAAAGTTTTTTTGTTTGCTGGCAAAGGTCCTGAATTAACATGGACCCTGACACTCATGTATCTCCTCCGGATCCCCTCGAGGGGTCTGCGGGATCCTCCAGCACCCCATTGACAATTGAATCATTGTCAGCTATTATGGAAACTTTTGTGTCCCGGGTGGAAGTGGCTTGTCAGGGACAGGGCGCAAGAAAGCGACCCCCGCCTAACCCCATATTATCTGAAACCTCGGATTCAGACTCTGAGCCCATTTCTGCAGTTGCAGGTACTTCATCTGGGATTGGTGTCTCGGGTCCTGTCTCTTCAGACAGTGAGGAGGATGTTTCGGCATCCGCCATAGCCCGAGAGGAAGCGTTGGTAAACGCACTCATGGTATCTGTTACAAGAAACCTTAAGGTTACAGGGTATTCCATCGGAAATAGCTGAAACTGAAATCCCTTTTGGGACTAAAAAACGCATCAAAGTGGCAAAGGTTTTTCCATTGCCCAAATGTTTTGGCAATCCAATCGAAGAAGAATGGCGTCTGCCAAAACGCACTTTTACTATTTCTAAACGCATTGACAGGCGTTATCCGTTTGAGGAAACCCTTATTAAGAAATGGACAGAACCACCTGTGGTGGATTCACCAATTGCTAGATGGAATAAAGCCACGGTTATTCCTTTAGAAGACGCTCCGTCTTTTAAAGATCCAGTGGATCGCAAGATAGAAGCTATGTCTCGCACCATGTTTTCCTTGATTGGATCAGCTTTCAGACCTATAATAGCTATTGGTCTGGTTTCGCAGGCTGTAACTGAATGGACCAAGTGGTTACGCCGGGACTTAGAAGAGGTCCCTCAGGCGGTATCAGATTTGTTGGAACAAATGATACAGGGGTTACAGTTTGTGTGTGATGCGGCGTTAGACGCCACTCCATTATTGGCGCGAGCATCAGTCTCAGCAGTGGTTCTCAGGCGTACACTGTGGCTAAAAGGTTGGTTAGCCGACCAAGGTTCCAAAAAAGCATTGGCTAATATCCCCTTTTCAGGAGAGCGTCTATTTGGAGCCAACTTAGATGAGATCATTAAAGATCTCACGGGTGGAAAGAGCACCTTTTTACCGCAAAATTTTAAAGGTAGAGGAACTCGTCAAAGACGAGGGCCTTCTTTTTCTGCTCACAAGAGGTTTTTTCGTCCCGCGGGTGAAAAAACTAAGTCCTCCAAAGCTCCTGCAGGAGGCGTCAGGGGTCGTTGGTCGGGCAAGCAAAAGCCCGCCCCCTCCAGACCTGAAGATAAACCATCCAAAGCCTGAAGGTGCGCCCCCACCCATAACTGGGGTGGGGGGACGTCTTCGCCGGTTCCCGGATCCATGGCTTTCCAGAATCCCGGACAAATGGGTTTGCGAAGTCATAAGGTCAGGGTACAAGATCGAGTTTCGATCTCTCCCACCGGCGCGATTCTTCCCTTCCAATATCTGACTATCCTCAGATCGTTTAGAAGATCTGCGGAGAGCAGTCACAGATTTACTACAACAAGGAGTGGTAGTCCACGTTCCTTGGACAGAACGGTTTCAAGGTTTTTATTCAAACCTATTTACAATACCCAGGAAAGAGGGCAAAGTGCGTCCAATTCTGGACTTAAGAGCACTCAATTCTTTTGTCAACATAAGAAGATTCAGAATGGAGTCCATTCGCACGGTAGCAGCCTTCCTGCATCCAGGGGATGTCCTAGCGTCCATAGACATCAAGGACGCCTATCTTCACATTCCCATTTTCGCAGGACATCAGCGGTTTCTACGCTTTTCCGTAGAAGAGAACCACTATCAGTTTGTGGCGTTACCTTTCGGTCTCGCCACGGCTCCGCGGGTCTTCACAAAGGTGTTGGCCCCAATGTTGGCACTTCTGCGCCAAAGAGGCATATCGATCCTTGGTTACCTAGACGATCTTCTGCTTCATGCAGAGTCTCCTCAGACCTTGCTACAAAACATAGAAATTACTATGATTTCTTTACAGGAATTCGGGTGGCTGGTGAACCAGCAAAAGTCATTTCTGGTTCCCACCCAGAGGCTCGAATATCTGGGTCTAATTCTAGACACAGTCGGGACAAGAGTTTTTCTTCCGGTAGGGAAACTCCGAAAGATTCAATCGGCAGTCCAGTTGTTACTGTCCAACAGCTGGTCTTCCCTTCGGACTTGCATGAGGGTTCTGGGGTTGATGGTGGCTTCGTTCGAAGCAGTCCCATTTGCCCAGTCCCATACCCGAATTCTTCAGCAAGAAATTCTTCTCAGATGGAATCGGAATCCGGAATCCCTGGACAATCAGATCCGATTGAGCAAACAGACCAGAGAGTCTCTGGTCTGGTGGCTTCGGTCTCCGATGCTCAGCCAGGGAAAGTCATTTCTGCCAATATATTGGACGATAGTGACCACGGATGCCAGTCTATCCGGATGGGGAGGAATTCTCGGTCAGTTATCTGTCCAGGGACTTTGGTCCCCGGAAGAATCCAGGTTACCGATAAATGTATTGGAACTGAGAGCGATCAGACTTTGTCTGATTCACTGGACCGAGCAGCTCCAGGGCAGCCCGGTTCGGATCCAGTCGGACAATGCCACGGCCGTGGCTTATGTCAATCACCAGGGGGGCACCAAGAGTGTCCGAGCGGCCAAAGAAGTGGCTTGCATTCTTCGCTGGGCGGAACGATTTGTTCCAGCAATCTCTGCGGTGTTCATTCCGGGGGTGGAGAATTGGCAGGCAGATTATCTCAGCCGTCAGACCCTGGATCAGGGGGAATGGTCCCTCCATCCAGACGTTTTCCACCAGTTGTGCCTACGGTGGGGCACCCTGGATGTGGATCTGTTGGCATCACGATTCAACAGGAAAGTTCAGAGATTCGTGGCTCGCTCCCGCGATCCTCTAGCAGAAACCGCAGACGCACTGATCGCCCCGTGGGGGCAATACCAGCTAATATATGCCTTCCCTCCTCTCGCGTTACTGCCAAGACTTCTTCGCAGGATAGAGGAGGAAGGAATTCCAGTAATCCTGGTAGCTCCGGACTGGCCTCGTCGAGCTTGGTACGCCGACATGGTCAGACTGGTGGCGGACGTCCCGTGGAGACTTCCTCTCAGGGAGGATCTACTGTCTCAGGGACCGATCTTCCATCCTGCTTTACGATCGCTGGCTTTAACGGCCTGGCTATTGAGACCCAGGTGCTGAAGGACAAAGGTTTGTCAGCTTCAGTTATTCCTACTCTAGTTGAAGCAAGGAAAGCGACTTCCAGAAAGATTTATCATCGCACATGGAAGTCCTACATTGCATGGTGTGAACCTTTGGGGTTCCGTCCTCGGTCTTATTCGATTAGTCGAATATTGGCTTTTCTGCAACAAGGGGTTGAGCAGAAACTGGCCTTGAGTACTATCAAGGGTCAGGTCTCAGCATTAGCCATCTTCTTTCAGAAGCCTTTGGCTACTCATTCCTTGGTGCGGAATTTCATCCAGGGGGTGCGACATCTGGCTCCGCCAGTGCACGCGCCGTTACCCCCCTGGGATCTTAATTTAGTGTTGTCGGTTCTTCAGAAACCTCCCTTTGAAGATATTAGGGAGATTCCTCTACCTACGTTGTCCCAGAAGGTGGCCTTCTTGGTGGCTATTACTTCTGCACGCAGGGTGTCAGAACTGGCCGCATTATCTTGTCGTTCCCCATATCTGGTGGTTCATAGAGATAAGGTGGTTCTTCGTCCGAATCCATCCTTCCTACCAAAAGTGGTTTCAGAATTTCATCTGAATGAAGAAATTGTATTACCTTCCCTGTGTCCTAAGCCCAGTCATCCTCGGGAGTTTGCTTTACACTCCTTGGATGTGGTCCGGGCGATCAGGGTATACTTGAAAAGACAGACTTGTTTCGCAAGACGGATTCACTTTTTGTGATCCCAGATGGACCCAAAAAGGGGTTGCCTGCATCTGCCGCGACCATTTCCAGATGGATCAGACAGACGGTAGTACAGGCTTATTCTATTAAGGGTCGGGAGCCCCCGTTCCCTGTTAAGGCGCACTCCACTCGGGCACTTAGTGCGTCATGGGCCTTTCGCCATCAGGCGTCAGTGGTCCAGGTGTGCAAGGCGGCTACCTGGTCGTCGGTGCATACCTTTACTAAACATTATAAAGTTGATGTAATGGCATCGTCTGATGCCTCGTTTGGCCGCAAGGTTTTGCAGGCCGCAATTTGAGGAGACCAGTGGTCTACCTCGAGGGTTTTTCCGTTGGAAAATTTTTTCTTTAGTCTCATTCTTTGTTTATAATGAGCCTTTAAAACTTCTAGTTTGGCACCGGTTGGGCCTTCTAGATTGGATTTGATTTGTCAATCCCACCCCTCATTTGTGGCACTGCTTCTGGATGTCCCAGCTCTTGAGAATCAAGAAGACTACGTCTGTCAATGAGCGATAGAGAAAAATGGATTTTTGTAAGATCTTACCGTAAAATCCTTTTCTCTTAAGCTCATTGACAGACGTAGTACCCGCCCCTTCTATCATTGAGTTGGGTTGGGTTAAATTCTCTGTACTGCTTTAAAACAGAACTGATTCCCTGTAGCAGAGAGAGGGAGGATATACCCTCAGGGACTGCCCCTAAGGTGGAGCCAGAACGTTTTGTCTTTCTGCCTAGTCCTACTCCTGCGGAGACAACATAACCCAGCTCTTGAGAATCAAGAAGACTACGTCTGTCAATGAGCGATAGAGAAAAATGGATTTTTGTAAGATCTTACCGTAAAATCCTTTTCTCTTAAGCTCATTGACAGACGTAGTACCCGCCCCTCTATCATTGAGTTGGGTTGGGTTAAATTCTCTGTACTGCTTTAAAACAGAACTGATTCCCTGTAGCAGAGAGAGGGAGGATATACCCTCAGGGACTGCCCCTAAGGTGGAGCCAGAACGTTTTGTCTTTCTGCCTAGTCCTACTCCTGCGGAGACAACATAACCCAGCTCTTGAGAATCAAGAAGACTACGTCTGTCAATGAGCTTAAGAGAAAAGGATTTTACGGTAAGATCTTACAAAAATCCATTTATGACCGGTGTGTGTTCTGTTTTTTTTTTATTTTTCTTTTTTCTTTTTTTTTTTTTTTTTTAGTTGAAGAGTCCAGCCAGCGATGATGATGCAAAGAAAAGGCAGCAAATTAAGAAGAAGAAGAGGGTGATCATTGACTCAGGTCATATCTTTATTACATTTGTTTTATTTGTCTACATGCTAAGCTTGTCATATGTGTGGGGCTTTAAAAAATATACCTGATGGTTGTAGGGAACATGATTTTAGCGCAATGCAGTAAAAAAATACCTTCTCAATTCTAGATTTTAGCTTATTTTGCTAAAAACTGGTTTGAAATATTGGACTGAATAATGGCACCAGGACGGTTTTGAATTGGATTTATATGCTCTCTGCCAAAAAAATGTCATCCGTTTATCTTCTTCACCAGAAAAATGAAGCTAAAGGGTTTCTTCTCCCCAAAGAAGTCAATCTCCTTCCACCAGTCCATGATTGTTTTTCTCAGTTATTTGACAAACCTATCTGCAATTACAGCTGCACTTCTTTTCCAGATGGAACACCTTTAAACTTCAAATAATTATGTGAAAGTACAATATACAATTTAAAGCTGAATTCTATGTATTTATCTATTTTTGCATAGGTACATTGGTCCAGCTTGGACTGATGTAAGTATGCATATTCCATACCTGGACAATCCCTGTGGAAGCAGAACATCACTGTAGAGGCTGCCATTACTATAGCAGTCCTCTGTCTTGTGACACTATTCAGAAAACACCTAGCATTCCTAATGACTGCAAAGCATTCTCTGTTTGGACAGAGTTGAGAGGTGGGGCAGTAATGTCCCAATTTTCACCTAGTCCAACCGGCAAATGCTTTGCATTGATTTAAGAAATGTAAAGTGTGTTCTGAATCACACCGATGACAAACAGATGAACCGCTTTGGTTACTTTGCAGCAAGGTACCCACCCAGCATGGAACCTGGAAGACAGCAAGGATCACTGTAGTAGTTACACTACCAGAGGTATCAGCCAAGTATGGAATATGTATACTTATATTGGTCCAGGCTGGATCAAAGAAAGTATGCAAAAAAAAAAAATCCATACCTTAGAGTTAGAATACTGAAGCCACTGAGAATTTTACTTTTACACAGTGGCAACCCTTTATCTAATGATATCTAATAACTTGTTCTCATCAGTCAAGCTTAAACAAACCTTGTGAAATGCATATAACATGTTTTGAATATTTTTTTTTTTCCTGATTAACATGGTGTACAGTGTTTGTGTGCTCAAGTCTGATAACATGGTGTACAGTGTTTACGTGTGCTCAAGCCTGATAATGTGAACTGAACGTAAAGCTTAACACTCTACAGATTCTGAAGAGGACACACCACCGCCTAAGAAGTCTAAAAAACCTCAGGAGATTTCACCACCCATTACAAAGCCTCTTAAAGTTAAAAAGCCAGACCCCGTTCTCTATGTCTCGGATACAGGTATGTGGTCAAAATCTTCATAGTATTTTTTTATTTTTTATTTTTTTTTCACGATTTACAATTTTTTTCAACTCTCATTTAATGTCTGTGTTTTTCTTTGTCATTCCTAATAAAGCTTCTTGGCTGTTTTTTAACTTCTGCTGCATTGGTATCCCATAGATGGCAGGAACTTCTGCTGATCTGATAAATCAGTAAAAGTTGCCAATAACTGCAGAACAAGAGCAAGTCTCAAATCAGCCTTTCTTGACTCTTGCTAGCAACTGTTTTCTATTGCTTATGGTACAGTAGTGTGAGCAGTGTTCTAGAGATAAAGGATTAAATGTGGCGTGTTTTGTGAACAGAGCCTGCTTCCCTGCTCTGTATGACTACATTATTTTTCAGGAATAATTTTCAAATATAATTATTTTAATATAGACTAGAAAAGAAATGACGACAGGAATTTAGGGGGCGAAACAACTAATCGATTATGAAAATAGTTGTCAACTATTTTTATTATCGATTAGTTGGTCAGCTGATTAGTTGGCCTGCATACATAATGCATTATTTGTTTTAAATATTAAGAAATACAATGCAGCACACATTCAGCTCCGTAAACCGTCCACACATGTCGGTAAGTGCCTAAGAACTTGTGAGGAGCAATGCCTCATGGGACATGTAGTCCTGGGCAGGAAATGAGTGGTTTACCTTGGTATAGGGGCACTCTATACTATACTTTACAGATTGCTATTGGGGCACTCTGAAGGAAGAAGGAGCCAGAAGCAACAGTGGGGGACCCCAGAAGAGGAGATCTGGGCTGCTCTTTGCAAAGCCACTACACAGAGCAGGTAAGTATAACATGTTTGTTGTTAAAAAAATAAAAAAAAATAAATCACTTTAAAGACTGTGTGTGCAGGGAATATCAGCATCTGAACCTAGAGAAGGTGGAGGCTGATAGACTGGTAGTAATATAAGAGCATTACAATTACATTTAAAGTAAACTTTTACCAGTATTGGGCATTGTAATTGTAATTAAAATGATCATAGCCATGAAAAAAGTCATGGCTCCACGCTAGGTCAGCCCGTGACATGGCCCCACTGGACAGGGTCTGGCCTGCGAGTTAAATGTCTTGCTAGGTTGCATACGACCTGTCCTCTGCCTGAGTCGCAGTGTTCCAACTGGCTGACAGCCCCCCATTTTGATGGAGAGGAGGTTCTGTCTGGAGCGGTGCCCACCCTGTTCCTGGTATGGTAAGTAGCTGTCCCCCCCCCCTTCTCCCCATAGAGGTTTTTGGGGTGGACGTTGGCCCCTCTCTGGCATGGTTGAACCCCCATGTTCTCCTCCTTCCCATGCAGCGCCCTTCTTTTCTCGGTGGTCCTCTGCGGTCTTGTTACCCCCCCCCCCCCATCAGCACCTAGTGCTTACACCTGGATCTTTCCTTTCCTTTCCGGATTGCCACTTGGTGGTGAGTTTTTTTTTTTTTTTTTTTTTTTTTTTTTTGTGTGTGTGGGTTCCCCTCTCCACTAATGGAGTCCCTGGAGCACATTTCCCCACTTGATCCTCTCTGAGGCTGTCGGAACCTCCGGGTCCCAACAACTGACTGCACTGATGGCGATCCTGGAGGTTCTTGGTGTCCAAGGTTGATTTGGTCCTGCAAAAAGCAACCCCCGCCTTCACCTGCTTCCTCGGTTTCATCGGATCCTGAATCTGACTTGGCCGCCGCGGATGCGAGTTACCTTTCGAGGTCTGTGTCCACGCACCCTCCATGCTCAGATAGTGAGGGTGATTCCTTTGCCCCTCTAGCCGTGCATGAAAAGACGCTAGTGGATGCGCTGGATGTGTGATTGTTTATTGGATTGAATTTTGATTTTAATGCTTGAGCTTTTGACAATATTACACTAGAAGAGCCTTTATTTTCTACGTACACCCACGGAGTGTTTACTGCAAGAGGGGTGGGGAAGTGAACCGGCTTACTAAGGCTACATTCACACCTGAGCGTAGCGTTTTTCGCGCGTTTTTTACCGCGATTTTACCGCGATTTTTGCGGCGTTTTTTACCGCGATTTTACCGCGATTTTTACCGCGATTTTTGTGCAGGCGTTTTTAGATTGAATAGAGATCAATGGAAAACGCCTGTAATCTGCCCAAAAAGAAGCTCATGTACTTTTTTGAGCGTTGGGCGTTTTGTATACAGCGTCAAAACGCTCAGATGTGAACAGGGGCCATTGAAATGAATAGGATTTGTCTTGTTGGGCGTTTTGAGAGCTGATCCTAGAGCAGAAAAACGCCCCAAAAACGCCCCAAAACGCCTAGATGTGAACGGAGCCTAAAGGACTTTCCAACAGTGTTTGTTTGTTGTCTAAAGCTTTTTTGGTGAGTTACCATCTGATGGCAGTGGGTCGGTGATGACACACAATGGTGGTGGAGTTTTGTTTTTTGTGGTGACTTAAAGTGTTTGTTACCCCAGAAAAATAAAGATCCTGTTAATTTAAAGCATGTTATACAGCACAGTGCTTGTGCTGTGTAATTATTTTACCCTGTATCACCTAAAAATCCTGCCAATTTCCACCCTCCCCTCTGTACACTAACCACGGTGTATCATGGCTGCTGAGCCCTGACACCGTGGTCAGTGTATGTGCCTCCGTCATCCGCAGCTCTCCTGTCCTGTCCCCTTGTCCTCCTCCCCCCTCCTCTCCCTGCTTTCTGCTCATGTGTCAGGTGCCCGTCATCTCCCCTCCTGCTGGAAAATGTTCTTAGATTTTATAGAATCCTCTTTCTTCACCAATAGGTGCTCCTTTCACTGTGTTTTATTAAAAAAATGTAGTTTCTACCTGT
>NC_138768.1:756428689-756503689 GCF_965119305.1 Pelophylax lessonae
TTGCCACAAGGCAGATCACACCCCATAAAGATGAAAAGGGGGGGGGGGGCGTGTCAGTACAAAGGCATTTGAGGACATTGCTGGATCGTGACTGGGCTCGGGTAAGTATTAGGGGGGCTGCTGCACACAGCCTTTTATCCTAATACATAGAATGCATTAATATAAAAAACCTTCTGACTTTACAACCACTTGAAGGGCACTGGGGATGCTGCATGTCATAAAACTGCAGGGGTGTGTGTAGTACGCACAGCCCTTCCGCTGCTATCAGAAAAGGGAACCACCTAACTCCATATTTAACACGGTTCTGAAACCGATATACAAGGTAATATTGTTACTCTTGTATATTGTATCAACTGTTTAATTAATCTGCAGATCAAGGGGTTGAAATATCTGAGCTGCATGTCAGGTAAAGCAACCTGACTAGCAAAAATTCAGGCCATTTAACCCCTTATTAGTTTACTCTTAACAGCCTTAATTAATTCTTTCTTTCCTTTCTCCCTGCAACCGTTTTCCTACAGGTGTTGTGTTTTTTTTTTTTTTTTGTGCCCCGTAACCATTATTACAATTTTTTTTTTTTTTTTTTTTTTTGAAGTGCAAAATTGAAAAATTATACCCTTTTTATTTCATTTGTAAATATTTTTGCCTGGTTAATGTCTAGGTAAGGAAATTGGTGGGCCAGGTGAAGTTGCAATTCTCACAGAGGAGATAGGGACTTAAGATTAGGATTTGACTTTGTTGACCTGAAGCTTTGAGATAGTTGCAAAAGCCAAGTGGGTGCTGAATAAAATTAATACAATAATGAGGGGGGGGAAATACTTGCAGAAGGAGGTGATCAGTGAACATCATTATTTTATGGGGTGGAATACCACTTCAATAACCTGCACAATCTGTCCTCCTACAGTGGGCCCTAGAATGGATGCTGGGAGATGGCGAACTCGGGTCATGTTCTTGTCTGTTTAGTAAGAACCTACTGTATCTCTTTGTTTGGCAGGGTTTACTTTACAGAGGGGATGCTTTTTACACAGAGGAATGAAAAAAAGACCTTAGCTTCTCATTTCAGGGGTGTCCAAACTATGGCCCTCCAGCTGTTTAGGAACTACAATTCCCATCATGCCTAGTTATGTCTGGGAATGTCAGATAATTATAATGCCTCATGGGACATGTAGTTCTGCAACAGCTGGAGGGCCGTAGTTTGGACACCCCTGCATTATGTAGTGCACATTCTAGGGTCTGTTTTATTAGCCGTGAATGTGATTTCTCCAAACATTCTCTGGTGGTGAATCAATTAAAAAAAAAAAAAAATTAGACTCGGAAGTTTCACCTGCAGAGAATGTTTATTGAATTTTATATTTACTGCGTTATAGAAATGCCCCAATGATCCCTCTGAAAAGCGATCAGAGGTGGATTGGCAGCTGTGGCCAAAACATTTATATTATGTAGATCATTGTTGTGATGGTGTCTGGTACAAATGGTTACTCTCTGGTTGAGTGCTCTAGGGAGAATTCCTTTTTCGATTTGTTTGCCTCTGACCATTTTAAGTTTCCGTCTACATTTTCCATTGTTTCTGGTTGATGTGTATTTACTTTGAGTCGCAGTGTTTGAAGAATTGTTTGTCTAACACACAGCTCACACTTTACTGCAGCTTTTAAATGGTTCAGTATTGATATTCTTTTGTTTGTGGTCTACAGTTCTTGTTTGAACAACTCCACCCCTGATTCTGTGATCTGCATTGGGCATCTAGCCCTTCACCCAGGCTTTCTTGCTTGCTTCTATGGGTCTTTTATTAGCTGTTTGAAAAATTTGAATAAATTGAAAAAAATATATATACATCTCACTGCCAACTGCAACATCTTTATAGGCGATTTTTTTTCATTTTTCAAATTAGAATGAACAGTAAATGATGGCCTTAGAATTACTCCTTACTGTAATGTGCATGGTGATTGATGTGGTGTTTAATTGTTTTTTTACGCACACCTTGGTGTGCGTACGCATGTACAGGGTGCTTTAATTTTTTACATATTTTTTACATATTTTTTTTAATTTTTTTTTTTGTTTTGTATTTGAAACGATTGCGGTTACAAGTGGGCTATATGATCGTACTATTGTGTGACATGTTCTCACTGGTGAGCGCTCTCATAGTTAATTGATCTTCCTGGACTTTAGTAACCGTCAGCTGCACTAAGGGTCTGCAGGAGCCTGACATTGCACCTGCAATCAGCAGATCTTTCTGGACTTCAGTAACTATCTGCCTGTACGGAAGGTATGGGCAAACAGTTATACGAAGTGTCTGCAGGATCCTGCCTGACGTTGCACCTGCAATCAGCAGATCTTCGTGGACATCAGTAACTATCTGCCTGTACGGAAGGTATGGACAAACAGTTATACGAAGTGCCTGCAGGAGCCTGACATTGCACCTGTGATCTGCTGATCGCGGGTGCAATGTTCTGCAGGCTCCTAACAAAAAAAAAAATTATAAATGCACTTTCATTTTTTATTTTTATTTTATTTTTTTTTTACCTGGGGAAAAAAAATGCATTTATTTTAGCTGAGCCTATTCTTTAGGCTTCTAAAGATTGTAATCCTTTTTAATATTTGAAAACTGTAGCAGTTTACAAGTAACTTGAGTGTGTTTTTTTTCTTTTTTTAAATCTTTCAAATAGTTTAAAAAGAAAGTGGAGGCACCAGAATAAAGCAAAGTGGAGGCACCAGAATAAAGCAGTCTTAGGAAGCAAAACCTTTGTGCAAAAAACAAACCTTCAATTTTAAAAATAAATTGTGTAATTACCATAAATTATTCTTAAATTGGTTCATGTAATCTGGCTGGTCTGTTTCCTGTTTGAAAAGATGCAGCCTGGAAGGAGGAATTGCTGCAGATGCTCAAGTTGGTAAATTAGCTTGATGACTCTTCAAAACATTTAGTCCCGGTTCACATTACCGCGACTTGTCAGCCTGACAAGTCGCGGTCCATTCTGTGCTATGGGAACCGTTCGAATAGGAGCGACTCAAGTCGCTCCGACTTAGAAAATAGTTCCTGTACTACTTCGGGGTGACATTGGAGCGACTTGTATTGACTTCCATTATGTGAAGTCTGTGCAAGTCGCGCCGAAGTCGCGGTGCCATAGTGTGAATCGACACTTAGGCATGGCACAAGAAAATTCTTTGCTGTCAGTCCACTTTTTATAAGTTGAGGCACAAGAGGTGGAGAGGTGCTGATGTCACTGGAGGGCTCTACTACTAGTGAAACAGAAATGGTAGCGGAAGTTTATTTTAAAATGGTGCCTGATATGACACATGCTAACTTCAAAGTAATAATGAAAAAGGTATGACGTTGATTAGAGGCTAGCATTGCTACACACGAAGAAAAAGTTTGCATTGACTTCCACTTTAACAATAAACATTGTGAGCGTCCTTGGCTTTGAATGTCACCAGAATACACGCCATTTGTATACTCTGAAAGTGGTCACACCTTTTATCTGAAGAGCAAGGTCATTTTATAGTGATAAACCTTGGCAAAGTTAAACAGGTTCCCCTGCTTGCATTTCATTGTGTTTAGTTACAGTCCAGCCGTCTGTATTCCCAGTATACAGTTCAGAGTTTATCAAAAATTAGATATTGCTCAATAGCGGTGATGCTCTGGTCAAGGTTGTCCACTGGTGGATTTTGGGGGGGGGGGGGAATGCTATTCCTCTGATTTAGGAGCTCAAGGTTATGCTAACATAAGCACAGGTCAGGGTCACTGGCTAAATGATTGCGCTCTGTTTTTATCCAGTGTCTGCTACTTTTTATGTGTTTTGAAGACGGATGTAATAGATACAAGGCAGACTATAGGTGTGAGAGAGTGGTTGAACATACACTCATTGTCTGATTGCCCTCAGAGCTGCAAATGTTTTAGTGCTCCATTAAAAAGCAATGCTATGACTTGGTCTGCTCTATATTTTCCTTTGTTTAAAGCCAAATTGAACTTTCAGTTTTAATCTGCTAAATACATTCCAGGTGCGTCAAAGCAAAAGGAGTTCAGTATCTTACAACACAATTTCAAAGCAGCCACAGGCAGAGTAGAAAAGGCTGACTCCTGCCAGAGCTAGAAAGTGGGTCAGTTGCTTCATTTGAAGAGGTTTGACACTGACACTGCTATCAGCAAAGCTTATCCTCCCTGCTAATTTGAGAGCTCAGGTTCTAACCCAGTGTAAGGGCTCTTTCACAAGGTCCGCCTCCGTAGGCGGATCCGTGTTGCTCAGCGGGGATCGATCCGCGATCCCCGCTGAGCTGGCGGATGACAGCTCCGTCTCTGCTTGCAGAGCGGAGAGGGAGGTGTCTCAGCCCCCGCTGCCTTCTATGGGGGATCGGATGAGAGCGGACCCGCCTGTCTGCTCTCATCAGATCCGATCCGATTACTGAACGGATGGAAAAATAGGGTTTCCATCCGTCCAGATTTCACGGACAGGATCGGATGCGGATGGCAGCAGGTGTCAGCGGAGGTGTCTCCGCTGACATCCGCTGCCCCATAGAGCTGCATGGAGGATCCGATCAGATCCGCCTAAAAAACTGACAGGCGGATCTGATTGGATCGCCCATGTGAAAGAGCCCTAACGTTAAAAATACCCCGTGAAAATTCCCTACCCTCGTCACTTCCTGTGCACGTACGTCATTTGAACAGCTGAGCAGCTTCCCACTGCGCATGCTCACAGCTGCGGAGGGTAGGGAATTTTCATGGGGTAGTATTTTTTAACGTTACACCGCGTCATATATCAGCTGTTGCCGCACGTCCCACTGCGCATGGGCAGCCACTACATTAAATTATCTCTGCTCCAACCCTAAGATTTCCCTGCGGGCGCGCGTCATTCATCAGCAGGTGCGGAGTCCCACATGATCTCGGCTCCGTGATTTATATTTTCATAGACCCCCTGCCGCTTTTACATTTTGGAGCCGAGATCGGGGAAGTGTGACGGGTTGAAGCGGAGATGATTTAAGCGGCAACAACTGCTGATGAATGACGCGCGCCCGCAGGGAAATCTCAGGGTTGGAGCAGAGATGATTTAATGTAGTGGCTGCCCATGCGCAGTGGGACGTGCGGCAACAGCTGATATGACGCGGTGTAACGTTAAAAAACACTACCTCGTAAAAATACCCTACCCTCCGCAGCTGTGAGCATGCGCAGTGGGAAGCTGCTCAGCTGTTGAATGACGTACATGCACAGGAAGTGACGAGGGTAGGGCATTTTCACGGGTAGGGTTTTTTTCACGTAACACCAGCTAGAGCGGTGTTGGACATCTACATCTGTTTCCCTACAGAGGGCAGGTGATCCCTTCCTGCCATCATGCTGGCAGGGACAGGCCTTGTATTTTGCCTGTGACTGAAATTTGGTTCTTTGACGAGCACCGACTGCTCGGAGTTGATCGTCGCAGTGTTCTGCTCTGCCCTTCCAGCGTTCACTGGACCACAGGGCTAGAGAGGGGGTGGGAATGGCCAGCTTAGGCTCTCTGAAGAGCTCTGAGAAGCTGAACTAGTTGCCAGTCAGACATCAGGGTGGATCCTAGCAGTGTCGGGATCCTTCCTGAGCCTTGAGAAGCTCTGAGACGTTAGCTGAAAGCAGACTTAACCCGATGTCGGCTGAAGCCATTTTTTGGTTCTATTTATTTTGTAGGTGACAGGAATGCACTTAGCTTCTGCTCTCCTGTAAAATAAATATCACCCAAAAAAAAGCTTTGGCCATACTTCTCTTTTAAAGAGTTCTTCTCCCATTCACTTCTCTAACTTTTTTTTTTTCTCAGTTTTTCCCTTTGCCCAATGCCAAATCCTACCCCCACTTCCTCCCTCCGTTTGTTTTTGAGGATCTTCAGTCAAAAAAAAAGTATTTGTAGCTACTGACTTTTAGTAAAAGGCACTTGCCAGTCCAAGGATTCAGCGCTGTCCCTACCTGGGCAAGGAATAAGTACCTGCTCCCATAAAAAAGACAGAACCAAAAACTCCAAAAATGTTTGGGGGGGGGGGGGGGGAATTTAAAAAAAAATAAAAATTTTGGAATGTCCCTTTTCGGATAAGGTTCTGCTTTTAAATGAATTGGGCTTGTAAGGTCATAACATTTTACCTAAAGTGAATAGGGAGAAAATTTACTTTTTTGTTTTTTTAATGTTGCATTTTGATATCCCACAGTGCAAGGACTTGTGTTGTACTTGTAATACTTTAAAACTGACAAAAATGTTAATGACCTTGTTCACCTCTATCCGTCTCCATTGTTATGCGATTTTTCTTGTATTTTTATCATTTTTGAACGTGATACATGCAGTTTCATATGTGCTGTGCATTTTTTTTTTTTTTTACCAAACAGATTGATTTTCCTGTAGTGACATGACGAGGGAATGTGCCTCTTGGTTTTCTGTCTCTGGAGTAAAGGAAGCGTGATTGATTTTACACCACTGTTTGCAGCTGCCACAGCAACTGTCGCGGTCTTCATTGTGGCTGAGCACATGGCAGGCCAACTAGGGCAGAGCACAAGGCAGGTACATTGGGGTAAAGCACATGGCAGCACTCCAGGGGAAAACCAGTTGAAAATGGTATAAAAACTGACATGCATTTTCATGTATGTCCATAGACTTCAGTGAGCAAGAAAACGCACATAAATGCATCTTGTTGTAACACAACGCAATGCTCAGATTTGAACAGCCTCAATAAGACAAATCCATTTAGGTGGGATGCACTCTGCCTGCCCTATCAAAGGGTTAAAGTGATTCCAAAGGTTTTTTTTTTTTAATTACAAAGCTGTTATACTTACCTGCTCTGTGCAATCCTTTTGCACAGAGCAGCCCCGGTCCTCATTTTGGGTGCCCGCCAGCACTCCTGGCTCTCCTCCACCCTCCTCTCTCGAGTGCCCCCAATGGCAAGCATCATGCCATGTGGGCATTGGGGCAGACTTGGTCCCGAGCCGCGCTCCTGTGAATGCACATTGTCCATCCACATACACACGGAGCTTGGCTTTGCCCCACCCTTCTCTCTTCTCATTGGCTCACTGGCTTTGATTGACAGCAGAGGGAGCCAATGGCTCCCACTGCTGTGTGAGCCAATGTGGGAAGAAAGACACACGGGAGAGCGGAAGCGCTCATGCACATGGCTGGATTGAGATGGAGCTCAGGAAAATATTCGGGGGGGCTTGGGGGGAGCTACACACAGGTTTTTACCTGAATGCATTAAGATAAGAAAACCTTCTTCCGTCCCCTAATTGTGCATTCTATTCTATTCTAAACACAAACTGCTTATAGAGACCGATGTATGATATGAACCATCCCCCAAATGAAAAACTAGGTATGCTGTGTAAATTAGAACAGGGAGCATGGTTCGCATAACATATAGTGGGGGTTTCCTAGGTTTGACTGTATAAGTGGAAATAACATTTTTTAATTTGAATTTGTTGTAGTCCACTACATTTTAGAATCTAGGGAGCCACCAATAGGATCACAGTGATTTCAACTTCCTGAGCCCCGTGTTGGTCCTAGCTCTTAGGAATATCTGGCCCCTCTATATTTGAGAGGATCTCGCAGAGGTTGTGGTTGGAAACTATCTTGCCTGCATGTGTTTTCAGAGCACATGGATCCCCCCCCCCCCCCCAAAAAAAAAAAAAAGAAAAAATGGAGCTGGTAGACTCGTACACTAATGCAAATGGCTGGATGAAAAGCTGAAACTCCGATCAGGTAGGATGTGCTCTTTTATTTACCTCCCAAGAATAATTTTTAGATTTTCATGTTTACGTGAATGCAGATTGGAAGGGCAGGGGGTGGTGAGCAGGCAGACTTTTAGCATAGTGTCCTAATAAAGCAGGTACATATACACAACGTTCGACCTGCGCCAGTGAAAGAGTCAAGTACATTCGATCTTATGAAAAAAGTTTCAACTGTGGCTGTAGTTAGTCTTTTTAGGAAGTATGCAGGATAGTTCAATCCCTCGGGTTAGTGGAGATGGATGGTGGAGGTGGCTGCAGGCTTCATACAGAGCTAGAGGGACTCTGCAACAGACAAAAAGGGGTAGGAGAAGAAAAGCAGCGCCACCTCAGTGTAGATTAAAAGGTTATTTATTACATAAAAACAACGTAGTAACTCACACAGAGGAAATCGTTGATCAGCAAATGGTAATAGTTCTTCTGCAACACTGCAGGGATGTTCGGGAAGTACACTGTGGCGGCCGTGGTCCTGGCTGTGCCGGTGGAGTCCGACACTTCCTGTGGTTCTGGCAGCGTTCAGTATCCAGGCTTACATCCAATAGTGGCAGGGGGGTGCTCGCGTTCGGAGCATGCGTGCTCCTTCCTCAGGCAATGCTGATTTGTGTGACAGACTGGGAGTTTTATAGCTGAGGGACTCAGGGGGCGGGAGCTTGTTGCTGTGGAGATGCGATATATACAATGAGTCATCAGGTCAGAACAGGAAGTCATATGACAGAAAGTCTCCGGGGTGGGGGCCTGTTGCTGTGGGGATGCGGTATACACAATGAGTAATCTGGCCAAAAAAGGAAGTCATGTGACAGAGAGTCTCCGGGGGTGGGGGCCTGTTGCTGTGGAGATGTGGTGTATACAATCAGTTGTAAAAAAAAAAAAAAATATATATATATATAATAATAAAAATGAAAATAAAAATAGAGGTAAAGAAAAAAAAAAAAAAAATATTATGAAAAAACTGATAATATTTAACCTAGAAAAAATAATAAGAAATAATGCATATATACTACTATGTATAGGCGCGTAAAGATGGGAATGAAATAAGTCCATGACGGAGAGGGGCTTCTCATAGTTAATTGAGATGAGGGTGGTAGTATTTAAAGTTAGAGGGAAAAGCAGAATATGAAGTATTCTGGAGAAATAATGCAGGATGTGAAGTATTGCTATATTTAGGATACTCAGTGGTAGTTTTAAAGTAGTGGGTTTACCTCAATTTCTTCGTTTAAGCCCCCCGGTGTCAGGGAGTCCAGGCGATATATCCAATAGGATTCTCGAGCACACAGGCGTTTAAACCTTTCTGCTGGAGGAAGATTTTTCGGTATGGATTCAATAATCCACACTTTTAGGTCCGCTGAAGATTGGTGGTGGTGCTGCAGGAAGTGTTTGGGGACACTGCGTTTGTCGTTGCCAGCTTCAACAAACCTTCTGTGTTCCCCAAATCTTTTGCGTAGAGTGCGGATGGTGCGGCCTACGTAAAGTAGGCTGCATGGACATGACATACAGTATATTACGAACTCCGTGGAACAGTTGAAAAAATCTGGAATGGTATATTTTTGTCCTTTTGTAGAAAATTCTTTTAGGCCGTGTGTAACATGCTTGCAGGTGAGACATAATTTTTTGCGGCATTGGAACATGCCTTTGATGTTTAGAAAGGTTAGGGGTGCACTTGGTGTAGTGCACCACTACACCAAGTGCACCCCTAACCTTTCTAAACATCAAAGGCATGTTCCAATGCCGCAAAAAATTATGTCTCACCTGCAAGCATGTTACACACGGCCTAAAAGAATTTTCTACAAAAGGACAAAAATATACCATTCCAGATTTTTTCAACTGTTCCACGGAGTTCGTAATATACTGTATGTCATGTCCATGCGGCCTACTTTACGTAGGCCGCACCATCCGCACTCTACGCAAAAGATTTGGGGAACACAGAAGGTTTGTTGAAGCTGGCAACGACAAACGCAGCGTCCCCAAACACTTCCTGCAGCACCACCACCAATCTTCAGCGGACCTAAAAGTGTGGATTATTGAATCCATACCGAAAAATCTTCCTCCAGCAGAAAGGTTTAAACGCCTGTGTGCTCGAGAATCCTATTGGATATATCGCCTGGACTCCCTGACACCGGGGGGCTTAAACGAAGAAATTGAGGTAAACCCACTACTTTAAAACTACCACTGAGTATCCTAAATATAGCAATACTTCACATCCTGCATTATTTCTCCAGAATACTTCATATTCTGCTTTTCCCTCTAACTTTAAATACTACCACCCTCATCTCAATTAACTATGAGAAGCCCCTCTCCGTCATGGACTTATTTCATTCCCATCTTTACGCGCCTATACATAGTAGTATATATGCATTATTTCTTATTATTTTTTCTAGGTTAAATATTATCAGTTTTTTCATAATTTTTTTTTTTTTTTTTTTTTCTTTACCTCCTATTTTTATTTTCATTTTTATTATTATATATATATTTTTTTTTTTTTTTTTTTTACAACTGATTTTTTTTTTTTTTTTTTTTTTTTACAACTGATTGTATACACCACATCTCCACAGCAACAGGCCCCCACCCCCAGAGACTCTCTGTCACATGACTTCCTTTTTTGGCCAGATTACTCATTGTGTATACCGCATCCCCACAGCAACAGGCCCCCACCCCGGAGACTTTCTGTCATATGACTTCCTGTTCTGACCTGATGACTCATTGTATATATCGCATCTCCACAGCAACAAGCTCCCGCCCCCTGAGTCCCTCAGCTATAAAACTCCCAGTCTGTCACACAAATCAGCATTGCCTGAGGAAGGAGCACGCATGCTCCGAACGCGAGCACCCCCCTGCCACTATTGGATGTAAGCCTGGATACTGAACGCTGCCAGAACCACAGGAAGTGTCGGACTCCACCGGCACAGCCAGGACCACGGCCGCCACAGTGTACTTCCCGAACATCCCTGCAGTGTTGCAGAAGAACTATTACCATTTGCTGATCAACGATTTCCTCTGTGTGAGTTACTACGTTGTTTTTATGTAATAAATAACCTTTTAATCTACACTGAGGTGGCGCTGCTTTTCTTCTCCTACTCCTAATAAAGCAGGTTTTTGGAATTGGGTGTTTAGTCAATTCATATGAATGAGCTGAGTGCTGTAGAAAGCCTTGTTTGCAAATAAGGTTCTTAAGTTTGTGGTTGAGCTGCATTTTTACCATCCCCTGACCGCTACCTCTTAAGCTGCAAAGGCAGCAGACGGGGGTGTACACGTGCCATGATGCTGTGCGCTACTGACTCATTTTACTCTTTTCACTTTATTAAATTTTTTAAAAATTTTTTGTTTTTAAAGTGGTTCTAAAGCCTTAAGGTTTTTCACCTTCATGCATTAAGGTAAAAACCTTCTGTGCTGCAGAATGCCCCCCAGCCTCCCTTTTTTCTTACCTGAGCCCAGTCTTAACCAGCGAATGTGAGAGCAGTGCCTCTCTTCGCTCTCTCTCTTCTTCCTGGGCAGATTGATAGCAGCGGGAGCCATTGGCCCCCCCGTTGCTGTCAATCAAATGCTGTGCTGAGTGGGGGGGAGGTGCCACCCAGTCAATAGACACAGACAGGGCAGCTCGGGAGCTGGCCCGCATGGGTGCCCCCATGAAAAGTGGCTTTCCATGGAGGCACTTGCCAAAGAGGAGCAGCCTGGAGCGCCATCGGTGGGTGGACCCCAGAAGAAGAGGATCGTGGCTGCTCTGTGCAAAACCATTGCACAGAGCAGGTAAGTTTACCATGTTTGTTGTTTTAATAAAAAAAAAAAAGAGGCTTTGTTGCCTCAAACTTCTAGACAAAAAAGGCAGAGCCTTCTATAATGTAGCTGAAATCTATTTACCATTGTATAATCTGGTTTTTATTACGCAGTTTATGGTCAAAATAGAAAGAAATGGTCAAAACACTGTCAATTGCAAAACACCTCCATCCTGGGTTTACACAAGAAAGCAAAAAAGGATGCCCAGTGGGACTTTGAGTGAGGTGGATGCAAGAAATAAATAAAGAACATGGGTATACAATGTCAAATTTATTAAGTACATGTAATGCATATGGAAATGCATATAAACAACAGACATCAATACACAGCATAAAAACGTAATGACATAATAACATCAATATAAAAATGGATGACATGCATAAATTCATAACTGGGGTGTAAACTTGACGCGTTTCGTGGGTCCTAAATGCCCACTCATCAGGAGTGTGAGAGAGTATGCCTATACAGGAATAAAAAATTGGAGATGTATGCCCCCACTTGGGGTATACATATTTATGTTGCAGTCTCTCACCTGCTGGCTAATTTTATGCATATCTACATTAGACTCACTCCAATTTTTTATTCCTGTATAGTCCTATTCTCTCACACTCCTGATGAGTGGGCATTTAGGACCCACGAAACGTGTCGAGTTTACACCCCAGTTATGAGTTTATGCATGTCATCCATTTTTATAGTGACGTTATTATGTCATTACGTTTTTATGCTGTGTATTGATGTCTGTTGTTTATATGCATTTCCATATGTATTACATGTACTTAATAAATTTGCCATTGTATACCTATGTTCTTTATTTATTTCTTGCATCCACCTCACTGAAAGTCCCACTGGGCGTTCTTTTTTTGCTTTCCAGTTTATGGTCAAATGCACTCTAACAAATTCTCTGGTATTTCAGTTAGGTTTAAATATAGATGTATAAATTGAATAAGTTGCTTTCATAGCCAGAAAATGTCTGCGGATGTCTGTAGCAATGCAAGTATATATAAAATAGCTTTCCATAAATGAATCTCCCCACCCCACGCTGCCTGTATTTGAATTGGACAGTACAGGACACTCATAGACCCTGGGTTATAGGCTGCTAACTTCAGGTGATTGGACACTGGCACGCTTTTGAAGATTAGCCCCTGGGCCTCCCCCCCCAACCGTGAGTCCTCAGTTTTTTGCTAGTGTCCTAAAGGTGATGGATCTCTTCTAAAACTGTAAAATAATCCAGCGCTACATAAATTTTAAGTTAAACCAACATGTGCTAATATAGTGAAACAATATAATAAAGCTTGATAAGTGATTAGAAGTCCTTATACAAACTATTACTTGGTGTCACACAATCTTCCAACTCTGTGCTCCATTTCTTTAAGTGAATAAAAGGCTCACCAGATTTCCATGACACGTTATTTCTAAGCCAGCCATGAAACACTTATGCAGGTAACTATGCCAAGCAAAACATCTGGACTTTTTCCACCAGGGTTCTCGCCATGCAGTATACTCGCAGGTAGGAAAAGGAGCACCATCAATGCCTCCTTTTTTTTTTTTTTTTTTTTTTTTTTTTATTTGTAGCCCAAATTCAGCCATTTTTTTCCGCACAGGACTGGGATCAAGAGCAGCAATTATCCTCCTCTTTTCAGGTCTCGCGCCATCGCTCCTACACTGTGTGCACAAATCATCATTTTAATGCATATTGTCCAACTCAGAGCTGTATAAACTTGAATGCTT
The DNA here is from genome assembly GCF_965119305.1 of Pelophylax lessonae. Taxonomy (NCBI): domain Eukaryota; kingdom Metazoa; phylum Chordata; class Amphibia; order Anura; family Ranidae; genus Pelophylax; species Pelophylax lessonae. Next base: position 756,441,897 of record NC_138768.1, read on the forward strand.
ATTGGATTTAAACATATCAGGTGATGTGTATTTGTGTAATGAGGGAGGGTGTGTCTTAAGGAGATTAACACCATATATCAAGGTGTGCATAATTATTAGGCAGCTTCTTTTCCTCGGGTAAAATTGGCCATAAAGGGTTTTAACTGACACTCAAAAATTTTAAAAAAGTCTTTCGGAGGGATGCAGTACTCTGGAAATCACTAAGATTTCACAGAACCATCAAATGTTTTGATGAGAGAGCCAAGGGGCGATTGTCCCGGTTCTGACTTCGGAGCGTTTTTAGAGGGTTTTATTCATACCTTTAACAGTCCCTTGGAAGGAGGGCAAGGTTTGTCCAATTCTGGACCTCAAGGCGCTAAACTGCTTTGTGCGGGTGACGAAGTTCCGAATTGGGTTCATTCGCACAGTAGTGGCATCCCTGCATCAGGGGGATCTTCTTGCTTCTATCGACATCAAGGGCGCTTATCTTCACATTCCAGTATGTGTTGGTCCCCAAAGCTTCCCCTGCTTTGCCGTGGGAGAGAAGCATTATCTGTTTGTGGCGTTTTTTGGTCTCGTTTCGGGTCCTTTGCTATTCACAAAAGTGTTGGTGCTGGCATTGTTGTGTCAGTGGGGGATCACGGTACTTGGGTACCTGGACGATCTGCTGCAAGCAGAGTCTGCGACTGCTCTTGTGGACAGCTTTGAGATTACTCTGCAAACTCTGAGGGAGTTTGGTTGGATTCTGACCATTCAGATGTCTGCTCTGGTTCCGTCCACAAATCTGGACTATCTGGGTCTGATTCTGGACTCGGCCTTAGCGTTCCTGTCTCTGAAAAATCTTCAGAAACTGCAGGAAGCAATTCAATGTCTGTTGTCCAGCAGACGGTCATCCCTTTGGACTTGCATGCGGGTGCACAGTTCACACGAGATCACTGCTAAAAGAGATTCTGGTCAAATGGGACAAGAATCCAGTCTATAGACGATCTTATCCGGCTAAACCAGGGTACGAGAGGGTCCCGGATCTGCTGGCTTCATTCTCTGGCACTTCGCCAGGGCAAATCCTTTCTCCCTCCTGTACTAGACGGTGCTCACCACAGATGCCAGCCTTTCCGGGTGGGGAGGTGTCCTCAGAAAAGATTCTGCTTGGGGTTTGGACACTGTCCAGAGTGTCGGTCAATGTTCTGGAGCTCCGAACGCTTAGACTTTCTGCATCATTGGACGGATCGTCTTCAGGGGTGTCCGGTGCGAATTCAATCGCACAATGCCACTCACCGAGGGGACACAAGAAGTGTCTTGGCGGCTCGGGAAGTAGCCAGCATTCTAAGGTGGGCAGAACATTTCCTTCCGCCATCTCTGCTGTACACCTTTCAGGGGTGGAAAATTGGTAGGCGGATTACCTCAGTCAACAGTCGTTGGACCAGGGAGAATTGTCACTTCCTCCAGAGGGGTTTCATCAGTTGTGCCATCAGTGGGGTACTCTTGAGGTGAACCTGTTGGCCTCTTGTCTCCACAGGAAGGTGCAGAGGTTTGTGGCACATTCTCGGGACCCTCTGGCGGATGTCACAGACGCTTTTGTGGCCCCGTGGGGTCAGTAGCGTCTGATTTATGCCTTTCCCCCCTCTCAAGCTTCTTCCAAGACTTCTGCACAGGATTGAGGCAGAGGGGATTTTGGTCATCTTAGTGGCTCCAGACTGGCCTCTTGGTACGGCCAGTCGCCGATGTTTCTTGGAGACTTTCTCTCAGGAAAGATCTGCTGTCCCAAGGGCCAATCTTCCATCCTGCTTTAGTCGCTGGCTTTAACGGCTTGGCTGTTGAAAGCCAGGTGCTGAAAGATAGATGTTTGTTTGTGTTCAGTGATTCTACGCTGTTAAAAGCTAGAAAATCTACCGCTAGGAAGATCTACTGTCGTACATGAAAGTCATACATTCCGTGGTGTGAGCCTCTTCGGGTTCATCCTCGCTCCTTTTTGGTGGCTCAGATCTTGACCTTCCTCCAACGGGGGGTTGAGCAACGCCTGACCTTGAGTACTATCAAGGGCCAGGTCTCAGCCTTGGCAGTCTTCTTTCAACAACCATTGGCCACACTTTCTTTGGTGCGTATTTTTATCCAGGGAGGTCAAAGCTTGGCTCCTCCAGTGCGGTCTCCATTGCCGCCTTGGGACCTCAATTTGGTGCTTTGTCCTCCAGAAACCTCCTTTTTGAAAATCTTGGGGAGGTTCCCCTGCTTACGTTCTCCCAGAAGGTGGCCTTTTTGGTGGCAATCACTTCTGCATGCAGGATGTCGGAGCTGGCAGTGTTGACTTGTCGTTCACCTTACTTGGTAGTTTACAGAGATGAGGTGGTTCTTCACCCCTGTCCATCGTTCCTTCCAAAGGTTGTCTCTGATTTTTCATTTGAATAAAGACATTGTGTTGCCTTCCTTGTGTCCCAGGCCAAAACATCTTAAGGAAATTGCCTTGCAATCCTTGGATGTGGTTTGAGCAATTAGGGTGTACCTGGCGGCAGCTATGGAGTCTTTTAGAAAGTCAGACTTCCTATTTGTGCTCACGGACAGACCTCGGAAGGGGTTGTCCGCTTCTGCTGCAATCATTTCCAGATGGATCAGACAGATGGTGTTTCAAGCCTATTCAGTTAAGGTTCAGGTTCCTCCTTTCTCTGTTACGGCGCACTCTACTAGGGCGCTTAGTGCCTCCTGGGACTTCAGTCATCAGGCGTCACTGATGCAGGTTTGCAAGGCGGCTACCTGGTCGTCTGTGCACACCTTTACAAAATTTTATAAAGTGAATGTGTTGGCATCTGCAGGAGCTTCCTTTGGCTGCAAGGTTTTGCAGGCCGCTGTTTAGAGGACCGGAGGGTGTATTTGTTTTTTTCAGGTGAGTTCCAGTTGTTCTGGTTGAGCTCCATGTTAGCTGGTTGGCTATGGTTTAACCTTGGGGAATTTTTTTTCTGCTGTTCCCACCCCTCCTGTTTTAACACTGCTTTGGGACATCCCAGTGGTTAAGTAGATCAGGAGCTGTGTCAATTAATGATATAAAAAATTGGATTTTTGTCTTACCGTAAAATCCATTTCTGATGTTCATTGACTGACACCGCACCCACCCCTCTGTGGAGTTGGATTTCTATAGCGGAGAGTGGGCGTATACCCCCTGGGACTGCCCATGAGCATAGTCAAGCTTTTTTTTTTTTTCTGCCTAGTGTCCTACTCCTGTAGGGGGCAGTATAACCCAATGGTTAAGAAGATCAGGAGCTGTGTCCGTCGAACATCGGAGAAATGGATTTTACGGTAAAACAAAAATCCCATTTATTTATTTATTTTTTTTCAAAGGTTTTATGGACTGTTGAGATGAGTGACTCTTGACAAACCAAATTGATGGGCCTGTGGCTGGATCAGTAATGGGCACAGAGCTCCACTTCGACTCAGATGCCAGCAAGGTGGAGGTGGGTTACTAGTATGGGCTGGTATTCTTAAAGATGAGCTAGTTGGACATTTTTTGGGTTGAAGATGGACTCAAAATCAACTCCCAAATCTACTGCCAATTTCTAGAAGACCCTTTTTTTATGCAGTGATGCAGAAAAAAGTCTGCATCTTTCAAGAAGTCCATGGTATTAATGCAGGACCATGCTTTATCGCATGCATCAACGTACTCAAATGCATGGCTAGCCAGTACTTAAAGATGAAAGAATGACATGGCCCACTTCTTTATCTGACTTAAAACATATTGAGAACTTGTGGGCCCTTCTTAAATGGGATTTCTCTATCGCTCATTGACAGACGTAGTCTTCTTGATTCTCAAGAGCTGGGTTATGTTGTCTCCGCAGGAGTAGGACTAGGCAGAATGACAAAATGTTCTGGCTCCACCCTAGGGGGCAGTCCCTGAGGGTATATCCTCCCTCTCTCTGCTACAGGGAATCAGTTTTTTTCTGTCTAGTCAGGAGTAAGGACCTAAGTTCCTTGCTGGGATCTTTTGGTCCTGGCAAGACTTTTTTTTCTTTAAGAAAAAGACATTTTTTAGGTAGTTTTCTCCAGTGTTTTTTTCCTGTGAGATCTTCAAGCAAAAATGCCGGACTGGGCGACACTTGTGGTCACCCCAGCCGGCCTACGAGCGCGTGCAGACCAGGCATTGCGCTTGGTCGGCCGCGACATATTCAAGTAAGTATGCGGGGCCGGGCGACGGGCTGGATGTGAGATCCAGTGGTCACCCCGGTTTCTGCCTAAAAGCGCGTACAGACCAGTGCGCTGAGTCGGCCGCGACGGAGTCCCAGTAAAGGGACTGACTTTGCGAGTTAAAAGCTCGCTTGGACGCCAGGACCAGAGAGTCGAGGCGTCCACAAACCCCCACCTCGGTGGAGAGGGTATTATGAAGAGAGGGTGCCTGTCGGTTCGGTATGGTGAGTAAACGTTCCCTTTTTTCCTCATTTATGAGGCAGTATATATTATGGGCCCCTCCATATATGGTCAGTATATATCTGACACTTACAAGTCCCCCTTGTAATACAGCATGTGTTTGTGGGAAGTGGACTCGGTTCAAGAGCTAACACTCTACCCAGCAGACTGTAACATTACAGCAAACATAGGAGGTATAATCCTACCTTATGTGCAGTGTATCTCTGTAGATCCATATGTCACCTCTCAGCAGAGTGCAGGTGGATGTGCTGGGAAGACGATATCGGCGGTCCGCCGCCATTTTGCCGTAGACCGTATGCATGTATGTCCTCAGGTCACGCCGGCCGCCATGTTTTTGGAGTCTTATGTCTCTTCTATGGGGGCGGCCATGTTTTGTGAGCCCAGCTTCCTCGTGGAGGGCTGGGAACGCCGGAAGGCGTACACAGGGGGCGGAGCCACGCCTTCTGCCCGGGAAAAAGCAAACAGCTCCTTCCAGTCTGTGTAAGACAGACGCTGGCTGCAGTTTGTTGGAAACTGCACTGCATCGGTTGGTGAGCCTTGGGGGTCCCTCTCTCTCTCTCTGGGATCGAGAAGCAGGTACTCTGAGGGGCGCTATTGCGCTAGGGGGAGACACACAAAAAAAAGTTTTTTGTTTATTGCTGGCAAAAGTGTCCTGTATTAACATGGACCCTGCCACTCATGTATCTCCTCCGGATCCCCTCGAGGGGTCTGCGGGATCCTCCAGCACCCCATTGACAGTTGAATCTTTGTCAGCCATTATGGAAACTTTTGTGTCCCGGGTGGAAGTGGCTTGTCAGGGACAGGGCGCAAGAAAGCGACCCCCGCCTAACCCCTTATTATCTGAGACCTCGGATTCAGACTCTGAGCCTATTTCTGCAGTTGCAGGTACTTCATCTGGTATTGGTGTCTCGGGTCCTGTCTCTTCAGACAGTGAGGAGGATGTTTCGGCATCCGCCATAGCCCGAGAGGAAGCGTTGGTAAACGCACTCATTGTATCTGTTCAAGAGACTTTAAGGTTACAGGGTATTCCATCAGAAATAGCTGAAACTGAGATCCCTTTTGGGACTAAAAAGCGCATCAAAGTGGCAAAGGTTTTTCCATTGCCCAAATGTTTTGGCAATCCAATCGATGAAGAATGGCGTCTGCCAAAACGCACTTTTAATATTTCCAAACGCATTGACAGGCGTTATCCGTTTGAGGAAACCCTTATTAAGAAATGGACAGAACCACCTGTGGTGGATTCACCAATCGCTAGATTGAATAAAGCCACGGTTATTCCTTTAGAAGACGCTCCGTCTTTTAAAGATCCAGTGGATCGCAAGATAGAAGCTATGTCTCGCACCATGTTTTCCTTGATTGGATCAGCTTTCAGGCCAATAATTGCTATTGGTTTGGTTTCGCAGGCTGTAACTGAATGGACCAAGTGGTTACGCCGGGACTTAGATGAAGTCCCTCAGGCGGTATCAGATTTGTTGGAACAAATGATACAGGGGTTACAGTTTGTATGTGATGCGGCGTTAGACGCCACTCCATTAATGGCGCGAGCATCAGTCTCAGCAGTGGTTCTCAGGCGTACACTGTGGCTAAAAGGTTGGATAGCCGACCAAGGTTCCAAAAAAGCATTGGCTAATATCCCCTTTTCAGGAGAACGTCTATTTGGAGCCAACTTAGATGAGATCATTAAGGATCTCACCGGTGGAAAAAGCACCTTTTTACCGCAAAATTTTAAAGGTAGAGGAACTCGTCAAAGACGAGGGCCTTCTTTTTCTGCTCACAAGAGGTTTTTTCGTCCAGCGGGTGAAAAAACTAAGTCCTCCAAGGTTCCTACAGGAGGCGTCAGGGGTCGTTGGTCGGGCAAGCAAAAGCCCGCCCCCTCCAGACCTGAAGATAAACCATCCAAAGCCTGAAGGTGCGCCCCCACCCATAACTGGGGTGGGGGGACGTCTTCGCCGGTTCCCGGATCCATGGCTTTCCAGAATCCCGGACAAATGGGTTTGCGAAGTCATAAAGTCAGGGTACAAGATCGAGTTTCGATCTCTCCCACCGGCGCGATTCTTCCCTTCCAATATCCGACTATCTCCGGATCGTCTAGAAGATCTGCGGAGAGCAGTCACAGATCTACTACAACAAGGAGTGGTAGTCCACGTTCCTTGGACAGAACGGTTTCAAGGGTTTTATTCAAACCTGTTTACAATACCCAGGAAAGAGGGCAAAGTGCGTCCAATTCTGGACTTAAGAGCACTCAATTCTTTCGTCAACATAAGAAGATTCAGAATGGAGTCCATTCGCACGGTAGCAGCCTTCCTGCATCCAGGGGATGTCTTAGCGTCCATAGACATCAAGGACGCCTATCTTCACATTCCCATTTTCGCAGGACATCAGCGTTTTCTACGCTTTTCCGTAGAGGAGAACCACTATCAGTTTGTGGCGTTACCTTTCGGTCTCGCCACGGCTCCGCGGGTCTTCACAAAAGTGTTGGCCCCTATGTTGGCACTTCTGCGCCAAAGAGGTATATCGATTCTAGGTTACCTAGACGATCTTCTGCTTCATGCAGAGTCTCCTCAGACCTTGCTACAAAACATAGAAATTACTATGATTTCTTTACAGGAATTCGGGTGGCTGGTGAACCAGCAAAAGTCTTTTCTGGTTCCCACCCAGAGGCTCGAATATCTGGGTCTAATTCTAGACACAGTCAGGACAAGAGTGTTTCTTCCGGTAGGGAAACTTCGAAAGATTCAATCAGCAGTCCAGTTGTTACTGTCCAACAGCTGGTCTTCCCTTCGGACTTGCATGAGGGTTCTGGGGTTGATGGTGGCTTCATTCGAAGCAGTCCCATTTGCCCAGTCCCATACCCGAATTCTTCAGCAAGAGATTCTCCTCAGATGGAATCGGAATCCGGAATCCCTGGACAATCAGATACGATTGAGCAAACAGACCAGAGAGTCTCTGGTTTGGTGGCTTCGGTCTCCAATGCTCAGCCAGGGAAAGTCATTTCTGCCAATATATTGGATGATAGTGACCACGGATGCCAGTCTATCCGGATGGGGAGGAATTCTCGGTCAATTATCTGCCCAGGGACTTTGGTCCCCGGAAGAATCCAGATTACCGATAAATGTATTTGAACTGAGAGCGATCAGACTTTGTCTGATTCACTGGACCGAGCAGCTCCAGGGCAGCCCGGTTCGGATCCAGTCGGACAATGCCACGGCCGTGGCTTATGTCAATCACCAGGGGGGCACCAAGAGTGTCCGAGCGGCCAAAGAAGTGGCTTGCATTCTTCGCTGGGCGGAACGATTTGTTCCAGCAATCTCTGCGGTGTTCATTCCGGGGGTGGAGAATTGGCAGGCAGATTATCTCAGCCGTCAGACCCTGGATCAGGGGGAATGGTCCCTCCATCCAGACGTTTTCCACCAGTTGTGCCTTCGGTGGGGCACCCCGGATGTGGATCTGTTGGCATCACGATTCAACAGGAAAGTTCAGAGATTCGTGGCTCGCTCCCGCGATCCTCTAGCAGAAACCGCAGACGCACTGATCGCCCCGTGGGGGCAATACCAGCTAATATATGCCTTCCCTCCTCTCGCGTTACTGCCAAGACTTCTTCGCAGGGTAGAGGAGGAAGGAATCCCAGTAATCCTGGTAGCTCCGGACTGGCCTCGTCGAGCTTGGTATGCCGACATGGTCAGACTGGTGGCGGACGTCCCGTGGAGACTTCCTCTCAGAGAGGATCTACTGTCTCAGGGACCGATCTTCCATCCTGCTTTACGATCGCTGGCTTTAACGGCCTGGCTATTGAGACCCAGGTGCTGAAGGACAAGGGATTGTCAGCTTCAGTTATTCCTACTCTAGTTGAAGCAAGGAAAGCGACTTCCAGAAAGATTTATCATCGCACATGGAAGTCCTACATTGCATGGTGTGAACCTTTGGGGTTCCGTCCTCGGTCTTATTCGATTAGTCGAATATTAGCTTTTCTGCAACAGGGGGTTGAGCAGAAACTGGCCTTGAGTACTATCAAGGGTCAGGTCTCAGCATTAGCCATCTTCTTTCAGAAGCCTTTGGCTACTCATTCCTTGGTGCGGAATTTCATCCAGGGGGTGCGACATCTGGCTCCGCCAGTGCACGCGCCGTTACCCCCCTGGGATCTTAATTTAGTGTTGTCGGTTCTTCAGAAACCTCCCTTTGAAGATATTAGGGAGATTCCTCTACCCACGTTGTCCCAGAAGGTGGCCTTCTTGGTGGCTATTACTTCTGCACGCAGGGTGTCAGAACTGGCCGCATTATCTTGTCGTTCACCATATCTGGTGGTTCATAGAGATAAGGTGGTTCTTCGTCCGAATCCATCCTTCCTACCAAAAGTAGTTTCAGAATTTCATCTGAATGAAGAAATTGTATTACCTTCCCTGTGTCCTAAGCCCAGTCATCCTCGGGAATTTGCTTTGCACTCCTTGGATGTGGTCCGGGCGATCAGGGTATACTTGAAAACGACAGACTCGTTTCGCAAGACGGATTCACTTTTTGTGATCCCAGATGGACCCAAAAAGGGGTTGCCTGCATCTGCCGCGACCATTTCCAGATGGATCAGACAGACGGTAGTGCAGGCTTATTCTATTAGGGGTCGGGAGCCCCCGTTCCCTGTTAAGGCGCACTCCACTCGGGCACTTAGTGCGTCATGGGCCTTTCGCCATCAGGCGTCAGTGGTCCAGGTGTGCAAGGCGGCTACCTGGTCGTCGGTGCATACCTTCTCTAAACATTATAAAGTTGATGTAATGGCATCGTCTGATGCCTCATTTGGCTGCAAGGTTTTGCAGGCCGCAATTTGAGGAGACCAATGGTCTACCTCGAGGGTTTTTTCCGTTGGAAAATTTTTCTTTAGTCTCATTCTTTGTTTATAATGAGCCTTTAAAACTTCTAGTTTGGCACCGGTTGGGCCTACTAGATTGGATTTGATTTAGTCAATCCCACCCCTCATTTGTGGCACTGCTTCTGGATGTCCCAGCTCTTGAGAATCAAGAAGACTACGTCTGTCAATGAGCGATAGAGAAAAATGGATTTTTGTAAGAACTTACCGTAAAATCCTTTTCTCTTAAGCTCATTGACAGACGTAGTACCCGCCCCTCTATCATTGAGTTGGGTTGGGTTAATTTCTCTGTACTGCTTTAAACAGAACTGATTCCCTGTAGCAGAGAGAGGGAGGATATACCCTCAGGGACTGCCCCCTAGGGTGGAGCCAGAACATTTTGTCATTCTGCCTAGTCCTACTCCTGCGGAGACAACATAACCCAGCTCTTGAGAATCAAGAAGACTACGTCTGTCAATGAGCTTAAGAGAAAAGGATTTTACGGTAAGTTCTTACAAAAATCCATTTTTTTATGGTGAAGGAAAACCGTACTACTCTCTGGACAGTGTCTTGGGGGGGGGGGGGGGGGGAGACTGTGGTTTCTGCTGCACAAAACGTTGATTGCCAACAAATCAAACTGACAGACTCCACGAATGGGAGGCTTATGACTGTTATTAAAAAGGATGGCTGTTTTGTTCACTGATCCTTCTTCCTTTTTTTTTTTTTTGAAATGTCAAATGTTTGTTTTGTAAATTTTGAGTTGATTATTCTCACTTTAACAGATGAAAATAAACGGGTGAGATGGAAAAAATTTCATTTTTCATTTGTTTGCATAATTCTGCACACTAATACAGTAGTTGCCCAATAATTGTGCACACATACATATATTCTGCTAAGAAAGCCAAAACCTCACTTTTATGTTCTTAAATATTCAGGTTTGAGGTATATTAACGCTTTGGATGGACTGAGAGCACTGTTGTACAGTAATTAAATTTAATCTTCAAAAATACAACTTGACTATTAATTGTGCACACGGTGTAGCTCCTCTCCCTTGACCAGTGGTTCCAATAGCAAGCTGCTTGCTATGGGGGCACTGGAGTGTGCTCACTCCCGAGACCTGCTCTGTCCCCATATGAAACAGAGCCCCGCTCTCCTCATTGTCTCAATGGCTATGATTGACTGCAGTAGAAGCCAATGGCTCAGGCGCTGCTGTCTCAGCCAACGAGGAGATGGAGTCCCGGGACAGCCAAGGCTCTTGTGCACATTGCTTGATCAAGAAGAGGCTCAGATGAGTAAAAAAGGAGGACGTGGGGGAGCAGCACACAGGTGGCAAAACCTTCAGCCTTTAAGCAGGGGAAAAAAAACAATTTTCTCTCCAGTAAAAATCCATGTAGCTCTGGTGTCTCCAGTGTGTGACGTCACTTAACTCCATCATTAAGACTTCCTCAGGATGATTTTGCATTAGGTCTTAACCACTTAAGCCCCGGAGGATTTGGTTGCTAAAAGACCAGGGGGTATTTTGCGATTCGGCACTGCGTGATTTTAACAGACAATTGCGCGGTCGTGCAATGCTGTACCTAAACGAATTTGACGTCCTTTTTTTCCCTCAAACAGAGCTTTCTTTTGGTGGTATTTGATCACCTGTGCGATTTTTGATCACGCGCTATAAACAAAAAAAGAGCGTCAATTTTGCAAAAATAACAATATTTTTCAAATTTTTTTTATATGAAATTCCCCAAAAAAAAAAGTAAAAATCAAAATTTTTTAACATTTTCGGCCAATTTGTTTTATGCTACATATGTTTGGTAAAAAAAAATCGCAAAAAGCATATTTTGATTGGTTTGCGCAAAAGTTATTGCATTTACTAACAAAGGGAAAGATTTTTGTTGTGTTTTTTGCGGTACTGCGACATTGGGGCAGACAGATCGGACCCTTGACTGACATTTTTGACACTTTTGGGGTTACCAGTGACATTTCTACAGTAATCAGTTCTATATATATATGCACTGTTACTGTAAAAATACACTGGCAGTAAAGGGGTTAACTTTATTTGAGAGGGAGGGGCTGTCTGTGTCCCTAGGGGCGTGATTCTAACTGTGATTGGCTGTGGCTTGAGCTGTAGTTGCACTGATCAACGGTCCTACATAGTAGAACCGTATGATCAGTGTTACTACACAGGGGAGAATGACAGGCAGCTTGTTTACACAAGCTGCCTGCCTTTCTCCCTCTCCCCCGACGATCGCAGAGTGAGCGGCGGACATCGGGTCCGCCGGTCACATGCGCGGGGGGGGGTCCGTGACCGCGTGGGAGCGGGAGCGCGCCGCCGGCGGCATGCGCTCGCTCCCCAGAGCCTCACAGGCTAGTGACGTGTATATATACGTCACTTTGCCTGTGAGGGGCTGACCGCCGCAGTATATCTACTTGTGTCGGTCGGCAAGCGGTTAAAGACTTCCACATGATTCCTGTGATGGGGGCCAGAACCTGCCACCTATGAAAGCTGAATTTCAGATAAACCTATTCTGTCCATGCATTCTTGATATTTACACAGTTTTGCCAGACAGCTGAAATTGTTCTTCCCCCTAAATGTTGCACTTTTTTGGCAGCTGGGTCCTCTGTGGCCTGATTTTTGTTTTGCATTTTTGTATTTTAATACTTTGTGTACCTTTTTTGTACATTTTTGTATTTTTATAGTTATTTTTTTGCAATCTAAACATTACCGCAGATATTACACAAAAACTTAAACTGCGCGTTGGACTCCAGGTGCCAGCACACAGGCTGATTATATGCAAATTGCCCCAAAATTCTAGTCTCTTATGCCAGCTATCACCAGAGTTTGGTTTCTTTGAAGATGTAACGTGGATGTGTTAGGTTGCCCCAGTAGTTTGGGAATATGCATACAGTAAGCTGCTTGCTGGACCCTGACAGTCTTCTATAGTCCACAGGAGCTTTTCAGAAAAAGTACTTTTCCATGAGCGAAATAAAGAGCCGTCAGTGTTGCCCGATGTCTGAAAATATTAATCATGTAAGATAGAATGGTGGCACACTCTGCTGGAAAATGCCAATTCATTATTTGAAATTCAAGTTAAAAGCATTACAGCACACAAGCACAAAAAGGTAAGCGGGTTGATGCGTTTCATGCACAGCAGTGCTTAAAAATGAGTTACTGTTTTTAATTTGTGGTTCTCAGATGCAGTGTAGTTCCACTCTAATATTCAAAGCAAGCTCCCCCACCCATCCATGTCTCTATGCTTTGTTTTGCTGAGAATTCACTTTGAAACCCATCCCTAGCATTTATGGCAGTGGCTGTCTTAAGTAAGGGTAGATGATTTATGTAGCACTTAGTGGAATCCATCTGCCCTCAGTTTAGATATGCAGGCAGGAGTGTGTGCATACCTGAGAAAACTCCTCCTCCCCACCTGAAGACTCCTGGGATGTATGACATCATTTGCCTGGGCATGGAAACTAGAAAGTAAGAATAAATGTAAAAAAAAAAAAAAAATTGAAACAAGTAAATATGATATAATTTCCTATCTATTTACTAATTCTAGCAGCATGAGGATTAAAAATTGTGTTGACTGGGTGTGAAGTTCCACTTTAATTATTTTATAAAGTGCTGCTGTGCGTGAAACGCGTCAACCCTCTTCCGATTTGTGCTTATGTGCTGTGATGCTTTTAACTTGAATTTTCAACAAAGAATTGGCGTTTTCCAGCAGTGTGCGCAGCCATCCTATCTTACATGTTTTGCATCTCAGATTCGAGCCGGATAGCCACCTCCATCTATCAACTGCATATGGGGATAAGTGTACCAACCTGAAGCGGCCTTGCCTTTTTTCTGTGTGAACTTCTGAAAATATTAGTTGCCTGGTTGCAATGCTAACCTATTAAATTCAGTATGTTCTGAGCCACTGACCTGTGACAAATTTTGCACCTCAGGAAATTTAGAGAAAATGCAGATAATAAACAGATTGGCTCCACACAGTTCAGTTCGGTCCCATACGTGAAGAGTTTGCACTCTTTTGGGACAAGCAGAGTGCCAACTTCCCTGTAGGATTGCTTAGAGATTGCAGTACTTATGTGCAAGAGGAACGGGACCTGACTGAAGATGTTGAAGTAGGCAGACTTGCCAAAAGGGAATGTGGGGGAGGCCATCAAAGGATAGTAAGTACAGTGTATATACCACACGTGTCAAACACGCAGCGTGCCGCGCTATTTTATTTGTCTCTCACACCTCTCCTGCAGCACCCCCCTCATCTTCGCCTCACCTTGTCTCAGCAGTCAGCAACGGAGAGGAGGATAGAACTTGTTTCTGACCCCCCCCCCCCCTTCTGTCTTAGCGGTGGACAGCAGAGAGGAGATTCTGCGCCTCTCTGTGCAGCCGCAGTTGCTAGTCTTTGCCTCCCCTGGTCCTTGCATTCAGCGGACTACGGGCTGACTCCAGCCCTCCGCTGGTCCTCCTCCAGACCCTGCACTTTCTGCTTCCCAGCTCTGCCCCCAACTTCTTCCCGGCAGCAGCACAAGATAAGTGGTCTGCATTGTAATGTAAGGTAGGGTAGGGGGCTCTTGATATCTGATGTAAAGAGGGGGAGGGGTGCTGTGGACATCTGGTCTTACAGCTACAACCTGCCCTTTTAAAGACAGCCATAATACGGATGTGGCCCACGATGAAATGGAGTTTGAAACCCCTGTGTAATTTCAACTTTTGTCCCAGTAGGCATTCAGCGAGGGTTCCTGTGAAAGGATTCATGTAAAACCAAGAACTGCATTGTAGGTCCGTTGTATGTTGGCTTTAGTCAACTTTTTCCTGCTTTTATTTGTTGACAAGTAAAACACTGATGCATTCTGTTTAAAAATAATAATCTGAGCTATGTAATGTTTCCAAAGAGCTTCATCTCTAATATTAAAACATTGATCCTGTGTGAATGAGGAGCCTGTGGCGAGCTGTGCTTGTCGTAATATTGCAGAACATGTACACCGTGCAAAGCCTCAGGAAAGCATTAGAAGCAGCAGTCAGCCATGAGTCATTAATTAAAGGATCATGTGCCGTATTAAGTAGATTGATGGACCGGCTATATTGCCTTTGATTGCACATAAGCGGCTCTGCACTTTATTCCTTCATGTGTTGCTGTAATTGTGTTCCCAAAAATATATTTTTTGCCTGTCTGCCTAAACCAAATCTAGCAGTAATGCACAAAATGTTCTAGAAACAAACAGAGGTGTGTCTGTTTGCATCACCATGTACGCAGTTTCTTCATCAAGACAAAACAATGAGGCCTGGGAAGTGACCAGCGATTGTTATGTAGTTAATACCAATAATGGAAGATGAATGCGCGTTCCACGGATAATTTGATTTCTGCCGTGCAATGTCCCCTATGTTACTGGTTTAGGATATGTTCTGCTAAATGAGGGAGTGCGTGTGTTTATGTAAACTTCTAAATATTCCTTTTTATTGCACATTTGTCAGACAGGATATAACTGAAATATGGGCATCCTGCAATCTTTAATGACGCAAGATTCACTCATAATACCCTTGGTAACCAGAGATTATTATTATTATTATTCAGAATTTTATATAGTGACAACAATTTGCACAATATAAAGGGAGACGCAGTATATTACTGAAGAATGAGGGTCATGCTCATTGAGTGTACAGTCCTAAAGGGGAATCGTAAAGTGGCAGTTAATTCTTCCTGTTTTGGGCCAGTTCAATGGGATGATATTGAGCCTTGTATGGTGGTCAGAGGCACTTTCTGTAAGATCTTAAAGTGAAGTTCCAGCCTCAAAATGAAAATTTGACATCCCCTTGCTCTAAGTAACCTGAGAGAGAATTTGGATAATCACAATTTTTTTTTTTCTTTACTTGCCTTGTTTTTGACGAAAATATACTTAGCTTCCTTCCACTTCCTCCCTCTACGGCCGCGGCCCACGCCGTGACTTTCTGCTTGCATTGACTCCTGGGAGCTGAACGTCATCGCTCCCAGGAGTCAATGCGCCTGCACCGGCCCCGCTCGTCCCTTCTGGTGCAGGTGCGTTATTCCCTGCTAAACCGCTTCCGGGCATGCCCAGAAGCTGTACAGGGATGAGGCGCCTGCACCGGAAGTGACGAGCAGGGCCGGTGCAGGGCATTCTGGAACTCCGACGTCACCGAAGAAGACGCTCTGGCATCAGCTGCCCACACCGGAGATGGCAGCGCTGAACAAGACATTTTTTTAAGGTAAGTATTTCTTCTAAAAGGTAAGTGAACCCAGGGACAGTTAAGAGGCTTTCATTGCATATATGAATCAGGTTTTCCACGATGTTTCACAGCAAGTCCGAACCGAGAAAGGAAATGATGTACGACAGGCTTTTTTTTTTTTTTTTTGTTTCTGATCTTTCGTATCTAAATTGCAAATGGTACAAATTAAACAAAACGAATATTGTTTGTTCACGTACGAGAAAAATTTTTTTCGTTTGCAGAGTCTGAATCGGATGTCAAACTGTGTACGCACTATACAAAAATCGAGCGATAGTGCCTCGTGCTGAATTTTTCTCAGTGTGTACCCCCCCCTTTAAGCCCAGAAAACAGCATCCCTACATATGTTTGGTGACCCTGTTTATTACTTTATAGCCACAGCCTGCCCCATTACCTAGTGGTTGATTGCATCAAGGAAATGCACAGTATTAAAAGCATGCAAATCAGACTTCCATGAACATCTTAGTTTATCGTTGTACGGCTGCTTACGCAGTCCCCAGCTCTCAAGCCAACAGATCACCTTTTGAGATCAAATGAAACAGGTCTGCAGCATGAATCGGTAGTTGACAAATCCAGAACCCAAAGAAGAGAT
The DNA here is from genome assembly GCF_965119305.1 of Pelophylax lessonae. Classification (NCBI taxonomy): domain Eukaryota; kingdom Metazoa; phylum Chordata; class Amphibia; order Anura; family Ranidae; genus Pelophylax; species Pelophylax lessonae. The sequence goes on from NC_138768.1 coordinate 756,457,938, forward strand.
CTGATAAACGTTTAATAGCCCAATAAACCTGGCTTCACACTGAGGCGATGTGAGACACCACATGTAATCCGCACAGGAATCGCAGCACATTCCTGTGTGAATTACATTCAGTGTCTCTAGGGTGGGGTTTGAGCGATGGAGATTTGTATGGCTCAAATCACACCACATTCTCACCAAACTCGTGCAGGACCCTTTTTTTTGTCTGCACCAGAATCTGATTGCATTGCATGGGTGTTCACACCTATGTGATCTGATTCTGCAAATCGCACTGCGTTTTGCAAATTGATTTGGGGGTGTCCTTACTATACACTGCAATTGGTTCACATGAACGGGTTACGATTTTTGATGCGGTGCGGAATCCGCAATTAACTCGCACCGCCTCTAGTGTGAACCGAGGCTTAAGGGTAACCTAAAAAGTAGCCTTTGCTGCAGTACTCGCCTTCAATCCAGAGCTGTTCCCAACAGTATTTTCTTCCACCTCCTAGATGTCTTCAGTTTCTCAGGTTGAAATACTGACAGAATTGTTCAGCTTACTTCTTCTGAGCCCAGGCTGTCTTAGACCTGCCCCAGCCTGTGATGGAACAGTGAAGGAGAGGCAGCACAGTGATAAGCTCATGTCTCTCTCGAACTGCTTCCTACTCTTGTAAGCTTGCTCCTTGTCAGAACTAATGAACTAAATGACTCCTTATTCTGCTTCTTTCTCCTATGCTAGAAATCTGCTCTACATGGACTGCAAGAGCCTAATGCCAAGTTAAATTCAGATATTACTCTTCTTGCATTAAACAAAATACATAATGTATTGATTGAGAGCTTTACTCTTCTTTTTTTTTTTCTTCATCTGTCTAGAGCAGGAATCTTCAAACTATGGCCCTCCAGCTGTTGCAGAACTAAAAGTCCCATGAGGCATTGTAAAACTGACATTCACAGACATGGCTAGGCATGATGGGAACTGTAGTTCCTGAATTTGGAGGGCCATAGTTTGAAGACCCCTGATCTAGAGTTTAGCTTTAATAATGTAATCTAATCAGCATGCATCTTGTTTGGTATTGGAAATATCTAATAAAGTTACCACTGAGTGTAAAATGTACAAAAAAGAAATTTAGGACAAGTATTTCATTTTGACGATCCGCTAAAGTTCCTATATTTTTTATTTTTTTCAAATTCAGGCTGTTGTACTCATCCTTCTAGAAGTTGTGTGTTTTGTGCTCAGCTTTTGCATTGTCTGTAGCAACCAATGACAAAAATAAGCCCTAGAACATGCAAATCTGGATTTGTATAGCAGTGGGGCTTTATCAGATTTATGTATAAAACATGTTCTTTCCAGAGCAGGATGTTAGTTGTTGTTCTTATGATTTTTGTTATATAGTTGGAAGGTTTCTGCTTTAAACACAGCATGTCGCCACTCATTATTGTTCCAAACTCTTCTGGGTCTGCTGATCAAAACTACTTTTTCACAACTGCACAAAGGCAAATTTAAATAAATCAAACTTGCTATTCACATTCGCAAACTCAGTCCCTAATATGAAGGATTATACAGAAACAATTATTGGGAATTTGATTTGCGCCACAAAAATTAATACCATATTGTATAAAATATAACGTCTTTTATTTATATCTGACTCTTTCAGATACAAATAATTTCTCAACAATAAAGTACTTATAATAATCTTGACACATTTGGTGGACAATGTTCACTTCAGGAAATGGGGAAATCCAAATAGATATCCAGAGTCTAGAGAGCAGGGATCCTCAAACTATGGCCCTCCAGCTGTTGCGGAACTACATGTCCCATGAGGTATTGTAAAACTTCTGACATTCACAGACATGACTAGGCATGATAGGAATTGTAGTTCCTGAACAACTGGAGGGCAATAGTTTGAAGACCCCTGGTCTAGAGCATCACAGAAACAAATACCCCATGAGAGGCAGATATATGTGCACACTTTCTCTTTCTGGGATGCATTCCAGGCCGTTTCATGCTGTTTTTTTTTTTTTCTCCCAATGACTGTTCCTAACAGGCCTTAAATGATCTGTATACATATGCTGTCCTGTGATCCATCCTTGACTGCCCCTTTCGGGTGACCCGCCCTATCTTCAGCTCCCAGCCGAGATTTGTCTGGCGTAGCCCCAACATACATCTGCCTCTCATGAGGTATTTTTTGTTTCTGTGATGCCTTTTGTGGGATATGTATTTGGATTTCACCATCTCCTGAAGAACACTGTTGACAAATGTAGAGAGATTATCAGTACTTGATTGTTGAGAAATAATTTGTATCTGAATGTGTCAGACATTAATGTTTATAACTTTTACTTCTTAATTATATGGCTACTTGTACTTTGCACCTTATCTTTTGGATGTGATATTTGATACAATGTGGTATTAATCTTTGTGGTGCAACTCAATCAAAGTCCCATGGGCAATAATTGTTTTTGTATAACCATTGGTGCCTGTCTACAGACAGTTGGGTTAAAAATAAAAGCAGTGTGTTTAAAAAAAGTGAGTTAAGCTCAAAATCCTTTTAATGGCTTTTATTTCCATACATGCAAATGCATTGGGAACACTGTACAGTCTATTCAAAATCAAAACATGAAGAAAAATGTAAAAAATAACACTGTCTATGTTTTTCTTTACAAACTCAATCATTTACTGCACAGGTGGCAAATACAGGGCCCCCTGGCCTAATCCTGCCCGCCAGGCCTTGTCATGTGGCCACTAACCGCTACCTCCTGTTCTCACAGTCTGCTTTCTGCTGTCACGGAACAGGCCTCCTTGACTACCAATTTGGGGAGAAAGATGTGTGCAGAGGTGGAGGAATAGGAGCAGAGTGGTAGGTGCAGAGGTCTGAACCCAGGAGGAAGGGTGGAAATGAGATGCTACACATTGTACGTAGCGCGTCTCTACGCCCTGTCCGTCGCACACCTCTGTGCCCTGTCCGTCGCAGGACCCAGATTCAACCACCCCTTTGAAGGCAACCATACTGCTCATGCGGCCCATGATGAAATTGAGTTTGACGCCCCTAATTTACTGTATATAAAAAAAAAATGGCTGAAGATTTAGCTTTCCTTTTGAATCCCTAAACTAATATGTAGTTGTATAACCACTGTTTCCTGAGAACTGCTTCACATCTGTGTTGCATGGAGTCTACCAACTTCTGCCACCTGTGAACAGGTATTCCAGCTCAGGATGATTGCACTACATTCCACAATTCCTCTGCATTTCTTGGTTTTACCTCAAACCGCATTTTTGATGTCGCCCTATATGTTTTCTATTGGATTAAAGTCTGGAGATTGGACTGGCCACATGACCTTTAATCTTGTTGGCCTGGAACCAAGATGCTGCTCGCTTACAGGTGTGTTTGTGGTTGTCTTGTATAAACACCCATTTCAAGGTCATCCCCTCTTCGGCATAAGGCAACATGACCTTCTCAAGTATTGATGTATTCAGACTGATCCATGATCCCTGGTATGCGATAAATTGGCCCAACACCTTCCCCATACCATGATGCTTGTGCCACTATGCTTCACTGTCTTCACAGTATACTGTGGGTTGAGTTCAGTGTTTTCAGGTCATCTAACAAACTGTCTGCGGCCCCTAGCCACAAAAAGAAAATCTTGCTTGCATCAATCCACAAAATGTTGCCCCATTTCTCTTTAGGCCAGTCAATTTGTTTTGGCAAATTGTAACCCCCTTCAGCACTTGTAATTTTTTTTCAACAATGGGACTTTGCAGGGGCTTCTTGCCGATAGCTTGGCTTCACATAGGCTTCTTCTAATTGTTATAGTACTCACAGGTAACTTAAGACCTTTTTTTGGTCACCCTGGAGCCGATCATTGGCTGAGTCTTTACCTTTTTGGCTATTCTTTAATCCATTTGAATAGTAGTTTCTCTTACGTCCTCCGACAGTCGCCGCCTCTTCATATTCGTCACATATGGGGTATTAGACTTTGCTCCGAAGGAGTAGCTAGGCAACAGAATATGTTAACAATAAAGCTTTAACATATCCCACCCTCAAGGGGTGGTCCCCTCAGTCAATACCCTCCTACTTCCTGCAACCATATCTCAGTTTTAATGTCTAGCTTGTCAGGAGTGGCTGGCTCTCTCTGTGCTGGGACTTTTTGTCCCAGACTCTTTCTTCTTTTTAATATTTTGTTTGAGTTTTCTCTCTACCTTTACTTAGCTGTTATTTTTGTCAGCATTAGTTAGTTCTTCGGACGAAGAGGATCATGCGGACTGGGTCTCGGGCTGATCCCCCTGGTCGCAGGTCGTGGGTCAGTGGCTTCCCAGTCTGCCATCGAGCGTTCACCAGGTAACGCTCCTGGCATAGTGAACGACCCATCCCTGTTCGGTGCAGGGATGATTGGTGAGGTGGCTACCTCACCGGACGCTGTGCGGTTTCTTAACCGCCATTGTGTGCGTCTTGAATTGCGACTCTCCCTGCCTCATGTGCAGTGGCTTGTTCGCCTGTGCGGGTTCCCCACGCCATGTGAGGTAAGTGTATCTATGTGGGGACCTGTCTGTCTGGGGGGGGTCTCAGTCTGGGACTGTGTAACCTGCCTTTGAATCACACTGCTTGTCTCCCTATCTCTCGGCTGCATGCTGTGGGCTGCAAGGGGGGGGGGGGAGCTGTATGACACTGAGTGTGTCAGACTGGGCTGTGTGAGGAGCTGTGTGCTGTGGGGCATGTTTTTAATGGCATGTTGGGGCATATACAGCGATCGCTGCGGCGATCTAACATGTATCCATATAATGGGATGAAATTGTGTGTGTTTTTATGCACTGTGGAGCGGCGATTTCGGCGCCAAACGACGCCATTTTACCGGCGCCCGCTCCGGCCGCATGGTTTACATGCACGGCGGCCATTTTCTTGTAGCCTCCATAGGCTTACATAGAGCGCCCTGGCAGCATCACTTCCTCTTTCCTGGAAGCACCGATCGAGGCAGCGGCAGCAGCGGAGTCTCCTCAGGTTTTATCCTTCTATTCCTGTGTTCCATTGCCTGTATTCAGTCTGTATATTCCCTGTGGGGGTCTCATTGTGCCTGAGTGTGGTGCGGTGGGCTGCGCTTGCCGCGCTTGCTGAAAGGGGGCAGTTAACCCTTGGTTGTCTGGCATACAGGGGCAATGGATTCTCAGGAGGGCAAGTTTCCCACAGTATTGGTGGGAAGCCAGGGGACCGCTGTTTCCCCCCCAGGGGGGGATTTAGCCACTATTGTGGCTGGCCTTGCTGCCCAGGTGCAAATGCTAGTGGCTGCTCAATCTACTAAACGGCCCAGAGTTGCTCTGTCCTCTGATTCTGAGGGTGAAGGTGATGGGGCTGTTCTGGCAGGGACCCCCCTATCGGGGTCCCGCTCCTCTCTTGATCTGGTGGGGTCTGAGGTAGAGGCTGAAGTTGAGGGGGTTGATAATTCTCCCCCTGGCTCGCCTGAAGAGCTTGCAATCATGGATGAGTTGATTGCTTCCATTAAGCAGACGCTGCGTTTGCAGGACGAGGTGTGTCCCCCAGCTGCCTTGGCGGCTTATGGGACGCAGAGAAAACGCAGGACGCCGCAGGTTTTTCCCTGCAATGCTGATTTTCAGCGCGCTGTTAAGGACCAATGGCGCGATCTGCGCAAGCCTTTTGCGGTTCCAAGTAAATTTAAGCTGCGTTATCCTTTCTCGCCTGCCACTGATGAACGGTGGTGTGTGCCTCCACCAGTGGATCATGCAATTGCGGTTTTGAACAAAGCCACTGCGATCCCTGCAGAGGGATCCCCTGTTTTCCGTGATGCCACGGATAGGAGACTGGAGTCTCTTGCCCGTCATACTTATTCTGTTACGGGTTCTATGCTTAAGGCTCTGTTTGCTTCTCTCATGGCGGCCCAGGCGATCGCAAGTTGGACGCAGATGCTTAGGCGCGTCCTAGTGGCCGATTCGGCCTCGGCGGCGACCCTGGATATGGTGGATCAGATCCACCAGGGTGTCATGTATCTGTGTGATGCGGACCTGGACCTGATTCCGTTGGCTGCACGTGTGCACAGCGTGGCGGTGTTGTCTCGCCGCCTGGTTTGGTTGAAATGTTGGTCGGTGGACCAATCTTCACGTAAAACCTTAGCCAATCTGCCTTATGATGGGTCTCGCCTTTTTGGGGAGTCCCTGGATGTGTTGATTAAGGGGATCACCGGGGGTAAGAGCACTCTCTTGCCCCATTTCCCCAAGGCTAAGGGGGCTTCTGGGAAGAAGCATGCGAGTTTTCGGCCCCCTCAGGGGTCCTTTCGTGCCTTTCGGCCGCACTACAAGGGCAAACCGTTCAAGGGCCAAGGCTCTCAGAAGAAGCCCTGGTCTGGGAAACAGAAGTCCGGTCAATCCGGACCTGCGGCCCATAACAGTTCGGCCTGAAGGGGCGCCCTCACCCAGTTTTGGGGTGGGGGGACGCTTGCTCGGTTTTCTTCAGCCCTGGTTGGCCCGTGTGCGGGACAGATGGGTTCTGGAAATCGTTCGATCTGGTTACAAGATCGAGTTTCTCTCTCGGCCGGAGAGCAGATTTTTTCCCTCAAATCTACAACTGTCTCCAGAGCGCCTGCGGGATCTGCACCTGGCGGTGCGGGACCTGAGGGCTCAGGGAGTGGTGGTTCCGGTGCCTCATCGGGACAGATTTCGGGGGTTTTATTCCAATCTGTTCACCGTGCCCAGGAAGGAGGGCAAGGTTCGTCCGATTCTGGACTTGAAAGCTCTGAACCGCTCTGTGCGGGTTCGCAAGTTCCGCATGGAATCCCTGCGCTCGGTGGTGGCTGCCCTGGTTCCGGGGGAATTCATGGCCTCCATCGATTTGAAGGATGCGTACCTTCACATCCCCATATTCGAGGGTCATCAGAGGTACCTTCGATTTGCCATTGTGGAGGATCACTACCAGTTTGTGGCGTTGCCCTTTGGGCTCGCCTCGGCTCCGCGGGTCTTCACCAAGGTGCTTGCACCGGTTCTGGCATTATTGAGAGCCCAGGGCATTTCTGTCCTGGGGTATCTGGACGACATTCTGGTTCGGTCTGCGACCAGACAGGGTCTGGAGAAGGACCTGTCTGTCACAATGCAAACTCTGCAGGAGTTTGGTTGGACGATAAATGTTCCAAAGTCGACACTGAGTCCGTCGGTTCGTCTCCCCTATCTGGGAATGATACTGGACTCGGTGCAGGCGAAGGTCTTCCTGCCGGAAGACAAACTCAGGACTCTTCAGGAGGAAGTCAGGTCCCTCAGGGACGTTCCACACTCGTCTCTGCGGACGTGTATGAGATGTCTGGGATTGATGGTCTCGGCCTTCGAGGCGATTCCTTTCGCGCAGTTTCACACGCGGGGTCTCCAAGCGGAGATCCTGTCCAGGTGGGACGGGCGGCCTCAATCTCTGGATCTTCAGATCTCGTTGAGTCATCGCACCAGGGAAAACCTTCTGTGGTGGCTCCAGTCCCCGTTGGTGTCCGGGGGCAAGTCGTTTCGTCCGATCTCGTGGACGATAATCACCACGGATGCCAGCCTGTCGGGCTGGGGTGGTGTTCTGGGCGTTCTGTCCGCCCAGGGGACCTGGTCGGAGGGGGAGTCTTCCCTCCCGATCAACATTCTGGAATTGCGTGCGATAAGGCTCTGTCTTCATCGCTGGACGGACCGGCTGCTGGGCTGCCCGGTTCGGGTGCAGACGGACAATGCCACGGCGGTGGCCTACATCAACCACCAAGGGGGCACCAGGGGTGCCCGAGCGGCTCGAGAAGTGGCCGACATTCTGTCTTGGGCCGAGACTCATGTCCCGGCGATAACGGCGGTTCACATTCCGGGAGTGGAGAACTGGCAGGCGGACTATCTGAGTCGCCAGTCCCTGGATCAGGGGGAATGGTCTCTCCACCCGGCTGTCTTCCAGATGTTGTGCGCGAAGTGGGGTCTTCCAGATGTGGACCTGTTCGCGTCTCGCCTCAACTACAAGGTGATGAGGTTCGTGGCAAGGACGCGCGACCCTCGGGCAGACGCGTCGGACGCGTTAGTGGCCCCGTGGCATCAGTACAGGCTGATGTACGCGTTTCCACCGATTTCAGTTGCTGTCCAGGTTCCTTCGCAGGTTGCACTCGGAACGCAGCACGGTGATTCTTGTGGCACCGGACTGGCCTCGCCGGTCCTGGTACGCAGACCTCGTGAATCTGGCGGTCGATGCCCCTTGGCGTCTGCCTCTTTGAGACGATCTACTGTCTCAAGGACCGATTTACCATCCTGCTTTACAGTCGCTGGCTTTGACGGCCTGGCTGTTGAGACCGAGGTCCTGAAGGAGAAGGGTCTCTCTCCAGAGGTCGTTCATACTTTGATCAACGCGAGGAAGTCTTCCTCGGGGAAGGTTTATTACCGTACTTGGAAGGCCTATTTTGCCTGGTGTGAGTCCAGGGGGTTTTCACCCCGCACGTACTCGGTTTCCCGTGTGCTGTCTTTCCTTCAGACGGGTGTCGATCAGCGTTTGGCGCTGGCTACGATAAAGGGTCAGGTGTCGGCGCTGGCCGTTCTGTTTCAACGTCCCGTGGCTTCCAACTCCTTGGTTGGCACTTTTATTCAGGGTGTGCGGCATCTGGTTCCTCCTAGGAGGGATCCTTTGCCCCCTTGGGACTTGAATCTCGTTCTATCTGTGTTACAACGTGCTCCTTTTGAACAGATCAGGGAGATCTCGTTGTCTATGTTGTCCAAAAAGGTCGCCTTTTTGGTGGCGATCACTTCGGCTCGCAGAGTGTCGGAACTGGCGGCTTTGTCCTGCAAGTCTCCGTACCTGGTTGTTCATTTGGATAAGGTGGTCTTGCGACCTAATCCTTCTTTTCTACCGAAACGAGTTTCGGAATTCCATCTTAACGAGGATATTGTTTTGCCTTCGTTGTGCACGAAGCCTAAACATCCGAAGGAGGTGAGATTGCACTCTCTGGATGTTGTTCGGGCGATAAGGGTTTACCTTAAATCGACTGAGTCTTTTCGTAAGACTGACTCCTTGTTTGTTCTTCCAGAGGGTCCTCGGAAGGGCATGGCGGCTTCGGCCTCTACCATCGCCAAATGGATCAGGCAGACCATTGAACAGGCCTATGCCTTGCAGGGGAAGGTTCCCCCTGTGCCTGTGAAGGCGCACTCTACTAGATCACTGAGTACGTCTTGGGCCTGCCGTCATGGGGCTTCTGTAGCCCAGGTGTGTAAGGCGGCGACTTGGTCGACCGTACACACTTTCACAAAATTCTACAAAGTAGATGTTCAGGCATCGGCGGATGCTTCCTTTGGCCGCAAGGTTCTTAGTGCGGCTGTTCCATAGGGTCCCTTGTTGGGGACTCCTGGCTGTTGGGATAGTTTTTTGTATCCCCTGGTTTTTTTGTCTTTTCCTGGGTTGTTGCTCCTGTTGAGCACTTATTTTTGCTGTTGCCCAGCTGGTTTCCTTCCTTTGGTAAGGTTCCTTTCTTTGATGTGGAGACTGCGTTGCCTTTCGGCGCGGATGCGTTTCCCACCCCTCATGTTTGCACTGCTTTGGGACGTCCCCATATGTGACGAATATGAAGAGGCGGCGACTGTCGGAGGACGTAAGAGAAAACGGAATTTTTGTAAAATCTTACCTGTAAAATTCCTTTCTCTGAGTCCTCCGACAGTCGCCGCCCCCGCCCCTCTTTTGGGGTTTGAATGTATACTCTACTGCTATTCCACTAAAACTGAGATATGGTTGCAGGAAGTAGGAGGGTATTGACTGAGGGGACCACCCCTTGAGGGTGGGATATGTTAAAGCTTTATTGTTAACATATTCTGTTGCCTAGCTACTCCTTCGGAGCAAAGTCTAATACCCCATATGTGACGAATATGAAGAGGCGGCGACTGTCGGAGGACTCAGAGAAAGGAATTTTACAGGTAAGATTTTACAAAAATTCTGTTTTTTTTAGTTTCTTCCACATCTTTCTGGTTTTTGTTGTCATTTTTAAAGCTTTTAAAAACCTTTTAGCTGAGCAGCCTATTTGTTTCTTAACTTCTTAATATGTTTTCCCCTCTCCAATCAACTTTTTAATCAAAGAACACTGTTCTTCTGAACAATGTCTGGAATGACCCATTTTACTCAGATTTTCAGAGAGAAATGCACTATACCCTGCATGTACGTTTGCTGCCTTTGTCCTTAACCACCTCAATACTGGGCACTTTCACCCCTTCCTGCCCAGGCCAATTTTCAGCTTTCATTGCTGTCAGGCTTTGAATGGATATTACTCAGTCATGCAACACTGTACCCATATGGAATTTTGATAATTTTTTTTTACACAAATGGAGCTTTCTTTTGGCAGTATTTAATCACCATATTTTTTGTGCTACAAATGAAAAAAGGCCATCAATTTTGGAAAAAAAATTGTATTTCTTTGTTTATAAAAATTTAGCAAAAAAGTATTCATAAATTTTGTACTGCTACATTTCTTTGGCAAAAATAACCAACATCATTGTATATTATTTGGTCTGTGAAAGTTAAGCTATGGTGCAAAATTGATCACACCTGATGTACTGACTGCCTGTCATTTCTTGAGTCCCTAACATGCCAAGACACTACAAATATCCCCCAAATGACCCTTTTTTGGAAAGTAGACAGTCCAATGTATTTAGTAAAAGGCATGGCAAGTATTTTGAAGTTGGAAATTTGTCCCACAATTCTTTGGAAAATTAAGAATTTTTTTCCACAAAAATGTCATATTTTCTCACATACACAGCATAGGCATACTTGCAACTACACCCCAAAACACATTCTGCTCCTCCTCCTGAGTGTGATGATACCACATGTGAGACTTTTCCACAGCCTAGCCACATAGAGAGGCACAACATCCAATTAGCACCTTCAGTCATTATACCCTTCAAGACCAGGCCTTCTTCTGGTGCTTTTTTATTTTTACAAGTAAAAAAAAAAAAAAAAAAAAAAGAATCTGTATTTTTGCTAGAAAATTACTTGGAACCCTGTTGGACTGTTGGGTCTGTTGGTTTTCTATTACTTTACTACACCTACTAGTATACTAATGTCCATGTAGAAATATAATTTATACCAAAAACAGTGACTGTCTGATTAGGGTTGTCGGACTGCTATTTTTAACTCAACAGTAAGCTCTATTATAGACCAGTTTGAAACTTTTTATTATTATTTTTTTTTCTTTAATAATGGCTAAATCTGTGTTGCAGTTTTATGTTTGGGGCAGAGATGTATAGTAACGAAGTAGAACTACTTAAGTACTGTACTTAAGTACCGAAATGCGGTATCTGTACTTTCCTAGAGTAGAATCTTTTTCTCCTACTTCTACTTTTACTTCACTACATTTTTTCGATGATTTCGATACTTCTACTCAAGTATTTTTTTTTTTGTGCTGCATAGTTACTCGTTACTTTTAAAAAAATTACCACTGCCAGAACAGTAGATGGCAGGTTGCATAAAGCTCAAAAAAATGTGTATAATGTCATTTGTAAATCAGCGCATACGAAAATAAAGGCTGTGTATAATAAAAGCTGCTATACCAAATCTTTCCAATAAAAAGAAAATATGAAACAAACAAATAAATGGTGCTACAGCGCTTAAAGTGCATCAAGAAACTACTAACAAACACAGGTTAATCATTTGAATAAATCATTTGAAATAATAAAAACAATATGATGTTCATACTTTTGACTTCTTTCTTTAATAACTACATAACACAGTACTTGTACTTCTACTTTCAGTACTTGAGTAGAATTTTTTTTTCAAAACTACTGGTACTTTTTACTTTTAGTACTTAAGTAGCAAATTTTTTGAAAAAACTACTTGCAATACTTAAGTAAAAAAAATGTTGAATACTTTAGTACTTATACTTAAGTAACTTTTTCTGCGAGCACTTCCACTTCTACTCAAGTAATTTTTTGATCGAGCACTTGTACTTTTACTCAAGTAGAAATTTCGAGTACTTTATACAAGTCTGGTTTGGGGTAACTGGACTTTAAAATTTATTTAGGAAGAGATTCTTTTTCGTTGCTGTTGGAGCGATTTTGTCAATTCCTGTGATTTTCATTACCACGATGAATAAAAATCTACCTAGGATTTATTGATTTCCTGTATTTGCATTCAGCTACTATTTTAGCAAGATGCTTAATTGTTTTATTGCTTTGTTTTATCTGTAGATAATACTATACCACAACTAAAATCATTTTTTAATTTCAAAGGTTACTTTACTGTTCTGGATGCTTGGGTGATGGCTGATAATGTCATTTTGTTTTAGTGATTCTTTTGGCATTCCAACACCCTTCCTGATTTGATATATACCGTATATATCAATACAGTATTCATACAATATCATACAATATTCTAATTTTAGATGAAGAAGACTTTGAAACCTTGAAAAAGAAACCAAAAGAAAATGGGAGATCTGCATTTTCTCTCCCTGCAAAGCCTCAAGTCACAACCACCAAAAGCCATGCTCCAGCCAAAGTCAAAACCCCAGAAAAGCGGGTGTGTACATCGGTGGAGGATTTCTTTGGTATGGGCAACATTAAACGATCCAACAAGAAACTTGTGGAAGCTAAGAAAGAAGAGGTACTGTGCTTTTCTTTACTTGACTAAGAGTTTTGCAGAAATGTGATAAAACATTAGATTCCTATGGATATAAGTTGTGGTCACAGTTGTTTTTTTTTTTTTTTTCCTGTAGCAATGAGGTTTACACGACTCCATTTAGATCTTGAACTTCCTTTCTGTTCTATGGTTACACTATATTTTAAAGTAGTACAGCCAAAGCTCTTTTGGCTATACTCCTGGGAATCAGAGGAGTGCAGTTCATTCTCAGCCAACAATGGGCCAAAGCCCGCTGTCAGCTGACGTCACAGAGCCGTTGTAGGCCTGGACCAACAGCTGGGTCAGCCACTCAGTGAACTGCTGAGAGCCTAAACTGGCCGCTCTTAACACTGTCTCCAGATCTCTGCTCATGGAACACTGAGAACTCACTAGGTTAGTATACATTTTTTTTTTTCTTTTTATTATTTCTCATTTAATGGATACTCGGGGAGAAAAGAGGAAAGCAACAGATACAGCTTGGCCTGTAGTGTGTAAGCAGTTCAGGAATGTTTTTTGTCTTGGGGTTACATCTTATCTCTTTGTGTTTTTAACTGGTTTTAGAGTTTGTTGATGAAATGAAGTATATCAAATCTAAAAAACTGATTAGAGCCCATTCACACTAGCACGACTTGTGAGGCAACTTGTGTAGCCCCAGGTCGCTTGACATAACAAAAGCAATGTTAATCAGTGCCATCTTAATTGGCACTACTGAAGTCGCTCCGACTTCAGAAAAGGGTCCTGTACTACTTTGAGGCGACCTGTGATCCCACTGTCCCATATACTTCAATGGGAGTCGCCTCCTTATCTTAATTGACACGACTGGTTATCAGACTTTCCAGGAAGAAGAAAGAGATTAGCCAGGCATTCCCCACAGACAAAGTCGCCTGTCTCTTCCAAGTCTCTTCCAAGTCTCTTCCAAGTAGTGCACAAGTCTCTTCCGAGTCTCTTCCGAGTCTCTTCCAAGTAGTGCACAAGTCTCTTCCGAGTCTCTTCCGAGTCTCTTCCAAGTCTCTTCCAAGTAGTGCACAAGTCTCTTCCGAGTCTCTTCCGAGTCTCTTCCGAGTCTCTTCCGAGTCTCTTCCGAGTCTCTTCCGAGTCTCTTCCGAGTCTCTTCCGAGTCTCTTCCGAGTCTCTTCCGAGTCTCTTCCGAGTCTCTTCCGAGTCTCTTCCGAGTCTCTTCCGAGTCTCTAAACAAGTCTCTAAACAAGTCTCTAAACAAGTCTCTAAACAAGTCTCTTCCAGTCACAGGGCGACTTTCTGGTAACCGGCTCTTACTCTGTTGTGTTTTTTTTTTTTTAAAGCGGAACTAAGCTGTATCTCAGCACCACAAACTGAAAATGTGTCTTTTATTCATTTTTAACCACTTCAGTACCTCGCTATAGCCAAAAGACAGCTACAGTGTGTTACTATAGTCCTGGGAGGTTGTCCATAGACTTCCTCCCAGAACCCCACCCCCCCTGCGGCACGCATTGAGTGTGCTCTGTATTCGCTCTGTGCTTTGGACACAGCTTATCACAGATTAGGGTAAAGGGCCAGTTGCAGTGGCCCTTTACCATGTGATCAGCTGTGTCCAATTGCAGCTGATCACATGTAATCAGACTTGCCAGTTATTGGCAGTCCTTTCCTCACTTGCATGTCTGTGTGAGGAAAGGAGTGCTGATTAACCAGCAAAGCTGTCAGCACATTGTTTAAGTGGTAATAACTTTAAAACAAAAATTTCACCTGCAAAATGTCATAATGTGCTAGTATGCATTGCATAGAGCTTCCACCTTCACTTGGTCTTCCTTCGCGGGCTGCAGCTGCTTGATTGGCTGAGCTAGGATGGCATCACTCCAGCGCATGCGCTTGGTAATCATGCCGCAGTACGGCTCTCTCCTTGAAAGTGCAGTGTGCATGCGCTGGTGATGTCACTGGCCACTACTATAGTAAATAGCTCCTAAATGGTGCTCGTTTTGGAGATATTTACTATACCTACCTTATTCTAGTAAACAATGGGGCGTTATTACCACTTTTTATACTAAAAATTCGGGCACTGATCATCGGTGCCCATCAGTGCGGCCTTATCAGTGCAAACTCATCTGCGCACATCAGTGAAGAAGAAAAAATACTTATTTGCAAAATTTTATAACCGAAACTAAGAAACTTTTTTTTTTTTTTTTAGTTTAGCAAAAAATAAAAAAAAAGTGGTGACCAAAAGAAAGCAAAAAAAAAAAAAAAAAAAAAAATCTCATATGTGTACAGTGTTGCATGACTGCGCAATTGTCGAATAAAGTGTGACAGCGCTGAAAGCTGAAAATTTGGCCTGGACAGGAACGATTGAAAGTGCCCAGCGTTGAAGTGGTTAATATAAAAATCAAGCTCCCCTATCTATATCTCCATGCTTTTTGTATAGAAATCACTTTGAAGAACACTTGTCTAGCATTTCTATTCCTGTCTCCCTTTTAGTAAGGGCAAGATAATTCATGTAGCAGTCACTTCCTGGAATCCATCTGTCTTTAGCTCAGGCATGCAGGCAGCAGGTGTGGTTAGAGAGCACCACTAAAAAAAAAGTTAAACAAGTAAAGATCGTCTACCTTACTAAGATAATATACCTTACTATATATTTTCTAAGTCTAGCAGTACAAGGATTGACATTTGGTAATGTTGATTAAGAGACTTTAGTTCTACTTTAAGTGCCGGTTCACATTTTTGCGATTGCGAACGTATGCGATTGCAATGCGAATTTGCAGTGCGAGTTTACCTTGCGTTTTTCAATAGTACCAGCGCGATTGTAATGAAAATTGATTGCGTTGATTATGTTAATTAAGCTCAGGAGGGGTGGAGCTGAGGGGAAAACTAAAACAAAAAATAAGAATTCGCACACAAGAATTCGCACATATCTGAACTGATAATGCGAGTCAAGACCGATTTACATGTCCTATGTAGACTAAATTTGCCGCGCTGTAAACTCACACAAGACCCTTTTTATCATTGCATTATATTCGCATCTGAATCGCAACGCATAGATGTGAACGGCCGTCGCGAATACAATGTATTTTGGGAATACATGCGAATTTAGAGTTTTCATAACGCATCGCATTCGCAGTAAAATCGCACAAGTGTGAACCGGCACTAACATTCTGTGTAGTTTTAAAAATGGTGGGCAGCAAACTGCACTGAGAGGTTGACCATAGACTACTTCAGCTTTTGTTTATTGTACCGTGTACTCAGATCATTAAATGTGTTACCCCAACATTTCATATTCCTGATGTGTCGGTTGTACCATGTACTTGTATGAGAGAGTATCCTGTTTTTTTTGTAATGCTTTGTGTGAAATCCCTGTTGTTCCTCCCAGTCCCTCTGCTTTCTTAATAAAAACTGACCACACTAAGCAGGAGAGCACACTGTGGTCATTTCTCTAGCTGTGCTGGGAACTTTTCTCCATTGCTACATAGTTACATATTCCATCCAGTTCAACCTGTGTAGGTGTACTTGTCAGTGTCAATTTAATTATTTCCCTGTATAATGTGCTCTTTAAGGGGCATGTCCAAGAGTCTTTAAACAATATCAATACTCCCCAATGAAACCACCAATTGTGGAAGAGAGTTCCACATCCTTATCGCCCCGACAGTGAAAAACTCTCTACGCAGCTTAACCGCTTCCATACAGAGCAGTTTGACACCCTTCCTGCCCAGACCAATTTTCAGCTTTCAGCACTCTCACAATTTGAATGACAATTGCTCAGTCATGCTACACTATAACCAAACAAAATTTTTATCATTTTTTTCACACAAATAGAGCTTTCTTTTGGTGGTATTTGATCACAACTGGGGTTTTTTTTTTTCGTGATATATGCAAAAAAGAGCAAAAATTTTGAAAAAAAAACACTTTTTTTTAGTTTCAATTATGAAATTTTGCAAAAAATAAATTTTTCTTCATACATTTGGGCCAAAATGTATACTGCTACATGTCTCTGGTAAAATTAACCCAAATTAGTGTATATTATTTAGTCTGTGTGAAAGTTATTGAGTCTAGAAGCTATGGTACCAATTACTGAAAATTGATCACACCAGATGTACTGACTCCTTTCTTGAGGCCCTGAAATGTCAGGACAGTACAAATACCGACCAAATGACCCCTTTTTGTAAAGTAGACAGTCCAAGGTATTTAGTAAGAGGCATGGTGAGTTTTTTGAAGTTGTAATTTTTTCCCACAATTCTTGGGAAAATGAAGAAAAAATTTTTTTTTTCTTTTTTTTTCCCACAAAGTTGTCAATTTATAAGCTATTTCTAACACATAGCATGTACACAGCAAAAATTACACCCAAAAATACATTCTGCTACTCCTTCCGAGTATGGCGATACCACATGTGTGAGACTTTTACACAGCCTGGCCACAAAAAGAGACTCCACGTCCAAGAAGCACATTCAGGCGTTCTAGGAGCATAAATACACATAAAACTTTCTTACTACCTATCACACTTTTCAAGGCCCTAGAGCACCAATACAATGGAAAAGTCCACAAAATGACCCCATTTTGGAAAGCAAACACTCCAACGTATATTCTATGAGGCATAATGGGTCGTTTGAACATATCATTTTTTTCCACAGGTTTTTGGAAAATGTGGGAAAAAAATGAAAACTTTTTTTTTTTTTACACAAAGTTGTCAATTTATAGGATATTCCTAACACATGGCATGTACACAGCAAAAATGACACCCCAAAATACATTCTGCCACTCCTCCTGAGTATGGCAATACCACATGTGTGAGACTTTTTCACAGCCTAGCCATATAGAGGGGCCGAACATCCAAGGAGCATCATCATGCATCCTAGCCACTTGCCTAGGCCTATTTTTGACATTTGGTGTTTACAAGCTAAAATCAGTTGTTTTGCTAGAAAACTGCTTAGAACCCCCAAACATATATTTTTTTTTTAGCAGAGACCCTAGAGAATAAAATGGAGATTATTGCAATATTTTTTATCACACCGTATTTGCGTAGCGGTCTTCCAAACGCAATTTTTTTGGAAAAAATTCACTTTTTTTAATTAAAAAAATAAGAAACCAGTAAAGTTAGCCCAATTTTTTTCCATAATGTGAAAGATAATGTTAAGCCGAGTAAATAGATACCCAACATGTCATGTTTCAAAATTGCGCACGCTCACGGAATGGTGACAAACTTTGGTACTTAAAAATCCCCATAGGCGACAATTTAAAAATTTCTACAGGTTGCCATCTTTGAGTTACAGAGGAGGTCTAGGGCTCAAATTATTCCCCTTGCTCTAACGATCGCGGCGATACCTCACATGTGTGGTTTGAACACCGTTTACATATGTGGGCGGGGTTTCTGTATGCATTCGCTTCTGCGCGCGAGCTAACGGGGACAGGGCGCTTTAATTTTTTTTTTTTTTTTACTATTTATTTTATTTATTATTTTTTATTTTTACACCGTTTAAAAAAAAAAAAAAAATTGATCATTTTTATTTCTATTAAAAGAAATGTAAATATTCCTCGTAATAGAAATAGGCACGACAGGACCTCTTTTTTGTGAGATCTGGGGTCAAAAAGTCCTCAGATCTCACAAGTACACTAAAAGATAGAAAAAAAAAAATTATAATATAAAATGAAAAAAAAAAAAAAAAAAAAAAAAAAAAGGACCTTTAAACCAGTTGCTAGGCAACAACATTTTCCGTAGCTCCGGTCCTCCAAGACCATAGAGTCAAGTGAGGGCAAGCTTGCCCTCACTCGACATCCTGTCTGTGAGGATTCGGGACCGGATCGTTTTCCCCTCTGCCGGCGGGTCCGGTAAGCGGGGAAAAGGACCGGAACGCGTCGGGAGGGGGGGGGCGCCTCTTCCGCCATCCCGGAAGGGTGATCCCACGGCGAATCCGCCGCTGGGACCACCCTTATCGGAAAGCCAACCGTCCACCGTTTAAAAAAATACCAGGGTTATGGCAGCTATCTGCTGCCATAACACCGGTATTTAGGTTTAAACGGACGACGTATATAAACCTTTTTGGACTTGGACATGGTGGCTGTATGAAGGGTGACAGGTACTCGGGTACTTTGTTGGGCAGGTGACAGGTACTCTGGTACTGATGAGCAGGTGGCAGGTACTCGGGTACTCCGATAGGCAGGTGACAGGTACTCGGGTACTCTGATGGGCAGGTGACAGGCAGGTGATAGGTACTGATGAGTAGTACTCACTGACTGATAGGTGATAGGTGATACTGTACTGATGGGTACTGATGATCAGTACTGATACGTGATAGGTACTGATGAGTAGTGATGGGTACTGATGAGCAGGCGGCAAGTACTTGGGTACTTCAGGCGTCAGGTACTCTGATGAGCAGGTGGAAGGTACTCGGGTACTCTGATGGGTAGGTGACAGGTACTCAGGTACTCTGATGACGGGTACTCCGTTGACAGGTACTCAAAGTACCTGAGTACCTGTCATCAGAGTACCCGAGTACCCGTCATCAGAGTACCCGAGTACCCGTCATCAGAGTACCCGAGTACCCGTCATCAGAGTACCCGAGTACCCGTCATCAGAGTACCCGAGTACCCGTCATCAGAGTACCCGAGTACCCGTCATCAGAGTACCCGAGTACCCGTCATCAGAGTACCCGAGTACCCGTCATCAGAGTACCCGAGTACCCGTCATCAGAGTACCCGTCATCAGAGTACCTGAGTACCCGTCATCAGAGTACCTGAGTACCCGTCATCAGAGTACCCGAGTACCCGTCATCAGAGTACCCGAGTACCCGTCATCAGAGTACCTGAGTACCTGTCATCAGAGTACCCGAATACCTGTCACCAGCCCATCAGAGTACCCGAGTACCTGTCATCTGAGTACCTGATGACAGGTACTCGGGTACTTTGATGGGCTAGTGACAGGTGCTCTTTATTGGGGGGGGGGGGAGCAATCAGTGTGTTTAGGGTGCACTGTAGTTGGTAACCAGCTGTTACCACAATCTCCTCCTCACACAGGATCAGTGTGTGAGGAGGAGAACACGGTGACAGCTAGTTACCGTGTTCTCTGTTGACATTTGTGACCGGCTGTGATTGGACACAGCCGGTCACGTGGTAAAGAGCCAATTTCATTGGCTCTTTACCTAGATCGGGGATCGACTCTGTCCGAGGGACGAGCCTCGTCCCCGATCGCTGCTCTGCGCGCCCCCGGGGGCGCGCATTGCAGAGAGAACGAGCGGCTCGTGCTGGAGCCGCTCATGTGATCGGCTGTGATTGACACAGCCGATCACGTGGTAAACAGCCAATTTCTATTGGCTGTTTACCTTGATCAGTGATGGGCTATGTCCGAGGGACGAGCCTCATCCCTGATCGCGCCGCTGCGCGCCGCCGGGGGCGCGCAGTAGCAGCTAGAACGGGCCGACGTCATATGACGGCGGCCCGGATCTAGACAACCACTTTGCCGACGTCATTTTACATGACTCGGTATGGAAGTGGTTAAGGTTAAATTGCTTCTCCACCAGTCTCATTGTGTGGCTTTGTGTCTTCTTACACTCATTGAGATTGAATTGTTTTTTTCCTATGCTGGTATCACTATTGAGGTATTTGTAAATCACTTAATGTCCCCTCTCAAGAGTCTCTTCTCCAGCAAGAATAAATTTAGTGCTTGTAGTCGTTCCTCGTAATTTAGGTCTTCCAGTCCTCTTATTAATTTCGTTGCCTTGCTTTGGATTCTTTCCAGCTCCAGCACATCCCTTCTGAGGACTGATAACCAGAACTGGACAGAATAGTCCAGATATGACCTAACCAGTACAGGAATGTAGAGACGTAACTCATTAAGTGTGACACCACATCCAAGAAGTAATCAAGAGTAAAAACAGGAATTGTATAGGACTACTGTTTGCCACTAGTAATCCCAAAAGAAAGAGCGTGTACTCGAATAGATATAAAATCCAAAATTTATTATAACATGAATAAACATATCAAAAAGAATTGTTAACTAATTGGGACGGATGCCCCCCTTTTTTCCATCATTAAGAACATTCACCCACTAGTCAGATGGTTGCCACTAGTTATCCCAAACAAAAGCATAATCAGATATAAAATCTAAAATGTATTAGAACATGATCAATCATCATAAAAACATTAAAAAGAATTGAAAAAAGTGAATATATGCAACATCCTCCCTTAAGTGGACTGGTTAAGTGTGTGGTTGTACAGAGAAACTGGTTAGGATGCCCATAGATGTAGCAAACTTAGTTCTTTGGAGAAATGGATCTACAATGATCTTCCATATTGGGGTCAGTGTGCCATTACAAAGGGATCACTACACGGTTCACTTGCAGCTTCTTCAGGGGGTTCTATTGCTCCAGGGAGATGCAACCTAATATGTGATTTTAAATGTTCAAATACAAGTTTACACATCAAAATACATTCCTCATTGGACATTTTACATTTTCCAAAACAGAGGCAATCATTTTTATTATTGAATATTCGAGTACTCATTTGTACCTACCCCATCCCAAATGGGGAACATGAAGGGGCTGATCCACAGGGGGGGTAGAAAGGGGAGCTATGTGCAAACAGCCCTGAGAGGAGAGCGCATTGGGCACAATACAGCCAATGAGGAGATCGCCCCAAGGGCCAAGCCTTCTATTTTTGTCAGGTGTAGGCTTGGCCCTAGGCCCATTTAAAATCTGGTAATTATTTTGCATCTCTCAGTATACCAATAGGATCCCCTAAAGAAGCTGTAAGGGAAATGCGTAGTAATGGTACACCGACTCCTTGTTTGGCCCTGATATTGAAGATCATTGTAGATCCATTTCTCCAAAGAGAAAAGTTTTCTTCATCTATGGGCCTCCTAATAGGTTTATCTGTACAACCACACACTTGACCAGTCCACTTATGGGAGGATGTTGCATATATTCACTTTTTTTCAATTCTTTTTAATGTTTTTATGATGATTTATCATGTTCTAATTCATTTTAGATTTTGTATCCGATTTATGCTTTCTTTTGAGATAACTAGTGGCAACCATCTGACTAGTGGATGAATGTTCTTAATCATGGAAAAAAGGGGGGCATCTGTCCCAATTAGTTAGCACACTTAGGCCACAAGTGCAGAGGAGGGGAAAAAGCGGGACTTTGATGACGCCAAGACAAATATGCAATTTTATATAGAAAAAATCTTTTTATAAAAAAATAAATTAAAAAAAAATACAAGTTTTAATAATAACCAACCATATTAAAATAACTCCAACAATGGGAGTAGATAGGAAACACGTAAACCCATGTATCATATCACAACTTAGACTTAACAATATGGATACACATCAAGGTGCAATCCCAAAGAATTTTGTCCAAAGCCCCGCCAAAATTCTTTGGGAGTGCACCTTGATGTGTGTCCATATGAATGTTGTGATATGATACATGGGTTTGTGTTTCCTATCTACCCCCAATTTTGGGGTTATTTTAATATGGTTTGTTGTTAATAAAACTTGTATTTTTATTTTTTTATAAAAAGATTTTTTTCTATAGAATTGTAAATTTTGTCCTGGCGTCATCAAAGTCTCGCTTTTTTACCCTCCTCGGCCCTTGTGGCCTACGTGTGCAGGAATATATCCCCTTTTTTATGTATGCTAATATTCTGCTGGCTTTGGTAGCTGCAGCTTGATATTGCATGCTATTGCTCTGTCTTCTACAAGGACCCCCAGAGGTTCTACCTCTAGCGAGTAGTTTGCATTTTGTTTCTTTGGCCCCAAAGTGCATTATCTTGCATCTCTCCACATTTAAACCTCATTTGCCATGTAGTTGCCCACTTCATTATTTTGTTCAGGCCTTTCTGTTAAGTCTCTATATCCTGATGTGAAGTTATTGCCCTGCTTATTTTTGAGTCGTCTGCAAAAATTGAGCTATGTATCCCTTCCTCTCTATCATTTATGATCCAATGATCAGACTTATCCTGACACTTCCCTCCAGTGCAGCCATTCAATGGGAAGATGAGTGTTCTGTTGCTTCTCCTCCCCCAGCTCTTACGCAGCTGAGACCAGAAGGAATGTGATAACCTGCACTTTTACACTGGTTCACTTCAAAGCTGCCAGTAAAACGCCTATGTGTTGATGGACTGCTTTTACGGCAGTTTTTAAAGGATGTGACTCAAAAACTGCACCAAAAATGCTTAGTGGGGGAATTTTTGAGGCGCTTTTGAGGTGGTTCTCATGCATTTCAATGGAGAGGAGCTATTTTGGTGCGGTTTTTTTAGCTCCCCAAACATGTTCCAAAGATGCTGCAAGTAGGATTTTTTTTTCACTGCAAATAAAGCACCCTGCCTCAGTGTGAAAACATTCATTGATTTTAAAGGGAAAAGCATTTTTCTTGAGCTTTTCAAGTGCTTTTTTTTTTTTTTTTTAACACAAAAGCGCTTGGAAAAACTCCTCGGTGTGAAAGGGCTCTAATAAAAAAGGGAAAAAAAGGTATTTAGGCTCCATGTACACGGGTCGCTGGAAATGGCCGTTTAGGAGCAGTTGGGCGTTTTTTTTCAGAAGCCCCTGAACCCATCTACATTTTATCTTATCTGTCCATGTACACCAGGTCGTTTACAGTCATTTGCAGGCAGTTGCGTTCAGGGACTGTTTTTAGAATGCAATTATTTGCGTTCGAACGTGTGTTTCCCGGCGTTTCAAACGCGTCTGAACGCGATGACCCGCGTTTAGCGTTCGCGTTTTTCCATTTTAAAGGGGTATAATTTTTTTGACCTCTAGGAACGGTTCTAAACGCAAACGCCCGCTAGACGCGGGTACAAACTCGACCGAACGGACGTTTCAAACGTCCTAAAAATTCCAGCATTCAAAGGGACTTTTAACAACGTCCCGTGTACATGGAGCCTAATAATGGTTTTCTTTTTTTATATCTATACACAAATGTTTTGCCCTTCATTTCTGATTTTAACTGAATGGGTTGTTTTACAAGGTGATTGTTTACAATCACTTTAACATAGTATTTACATCTAATCACTTTAACATAGTATTTACATCTAATTATGAGGGTTTTGTCAATACAGGGATAAAATGGTAAGGTACATGTTTAAGTCTGAGAAAGTATGAATTTAAAACCGAGACATTTCCCCCTTTACACACTAGAAAAATAACAGCCATAATATTACTGTTTAAAATGCTGTGAATAATAAACTCACTTTTCCATTTGTTTGATATATTTAATACCTTTTTGGTAATTGTTCATTTTTTTTTTTTTTTAAAGTTATATTATTCAACACAAGTTCACAAACGGTGCCAGAATAGATAGTACAAATCTCAATCAGAAAGGTATCAAAAGGCATACACAAAAACAGCAGGCTTGATCATTATCCATGGGATAGGAAGTTACCCTCCCATATAGTCAACACCATTCTCTGACAGATCCAGAGAGGATATCTAATTTTCCCTTTTTTTTTTTTTGTCTTCCCCCCCCCCCCAATTGAAATTGTTAAAACATTTCCAATCCCCAAAAACAAAAAACACTAAAACACAAAAGATTGTGACCATCTCTTGTAATAACCAATAACAGTGTGTTGATCCTTTTAAAAAAAATTGTTCATTTTTAACTATTGTCTTTTCCCCAATGTACAGCCTCGGAAAAGTAGTGCTGATTCTACAATGGATGATGAAGCCATTGCTAAACAGTTACAGCTTGCAGAAGATGAAGAGGTGAGTGAAAGCAATTTAGTAGACTAATCTAAAATATCTATGAAACACATAAATGAAATTGGGGGGGGGGGGGATTTTTTGGGAGAGGGTGACAGTCAGTCCTATTAAAGCGGTTGTAAACCCTTGGGGAAAAAAAAAACACCTGCAAGACAAAGGCATAATGGGCTAGTATGCATCGCATACTAGCCCATTATGTGTAACTTACCTTAGAACGAAGCCCCGACACGGACCCCCGGACATCGCTGCGGGCGCTGCCATGATCCCTCGCCGTCTCTTCCGGGTTCGGCGGCTCCGGCGCGGTGATTGGCCGGAAGAGACGGCTCCGGCGCGATTGGCCAGAGCCGCGATGACGTCACTCCCGCGCATGCTCGCGAGAGTGATTTTCCGGCAAATTAATTGAAGGTCCCCCCGGACCTTCAGAGTGCATGCGCCGCTCGCGAGAGCGGCTGCATGCACTGTAAATATCTCCTAAACCATGCCGGTTTAGGAGATATTATTTGTACCTACAGGTAAGCCTTATTATAGGCTTACCTGTAGGTAAAATTGTCAAAAAGCGGGATACTACCACTTTAAGGACAGATTTCTGTTCGGTACCACATCCTGAAAAGCTATGCATACAAAAATTGTTTCTTAAAAAAAAAAAAAAAAAAAAAACTAGGTAAAATTGTTTCTAAAAAAAAAAAAAAACCTAGATAGAGGACTTTAAAGGTACCTTAAAGCACATATATTGCGATTTTTATTTATTTTATAGTTTATTAGAAACTATTTTTGTACATAAATGAAATGGCTTGATAATTGTTTCCTGCTAAAAAGACTGGAGAATCTCAGCCATTCTGAGCCCGGCTTTGGTGAAACCCAGGATTCCTTTAGGGGTTACTGTGGTTTTTTTGAGCTACAACTGGCAGACCTCCCCATTTGATGGTGGCTGCATAGGTCAAGGGACAACACCACTTGACAGAGCCAGCGGCATGCCATCCGTGATTTTTTTATTTTTTTTATTTATTTATTTATTTTTTAGCTGTCTGAAAGGGTAGCATTCAGACCAACATTCCCACTGACAACCAATGTAAGGTGCATTTCTCTCTCTGCCCCTGATGAATTTTTCTTAGTAGGGGTAAAACTTTTGAAGCCATATCTTCATATCTACAGCTGTCCAAATAAGTCATACTGAGCTGTCTGAGCGGCTTGATCTGCAACAAGTTTGGCCAATAACAGTAATGGTTAAAGGGTAACTCGACTTTCGTGGGGAAAATAAAAAATATAGTGTATACAATTGCGACTCAAATCACATTGTGATTGAATGTTGTTAAAAATTGCCTTTCCTTTTAAATCTGCAGCTCTGTAATTTTCTGTAAAATGCAATGCAATATGGCTACCTGGAGGTTTTCTGTACACAGAATCTGTACCGAACACCCCCAGAAACATAATTTCCTGCCTCTGTGATTGGCTCATTGATTTTCCCAGAAGCCTGCACTAAGAGACAAGTCAGGTTTCAGGCATCCCCTGCAACAAAAAATGTATATTTTGGTGAGATATTCCAAACAGCAGATCAGGTCTAAAGGGATACAGACCCTACAATTGTACTTCATTAGAGCCTTGCAGGCACAGCAGCTGATAATTATGAAACCACTCTCACTTACCACATAGACACAGTGAAATACAGTGATTTCTTAAAATTCTTCAAAACAAAAAGTAGGAATCTGCAAAAAAGTTTGTTAAAATCCTTGACACACACACACACACACACACACACACACACACACACACACACACACACACACACACGTGTGTGTATGTATGCTTTATATATATATATATATATATATATATATATATAGCGAGAGAGTGCATGCTGACCACCCATATCATTCACTGGACAGTAGAGGTAACAGTACTAGAACCAAATACATTATATTGTGTCCCTAAAACAACTGCTCCATCATTTTAAAATTATATCTGGGTGGTTATCCTCAGGCTTGGAATGTTTGTTTTTTTTTTTTTTTTTTTTTTGATGGCATTTATTTATGTGTTTTACATATACAGTAATCCCCCGCTACATCGCGGTTCAGTTTTTGCGGTCCCGGTAATTCGCGGTTTTTTTTGTAATGTTATTTTACTATATAAATCATTAAAAATGAAATATTTTTGTGTTTTCCATAGCTCTTGCTATGTCTCTTAGTATCTTTTATGTGTTTAAATGAGTTTCTATTGTTTTAAAAGTGTGTTTAAAGACCTTAAAATGCTTCTACACGTACAGTGACAGTAAAAAAACATGCCTACAATGCATTTTAATAGGGTTTTTCTATTTCGCGGAATTTCACTTTTCGCGGCTGGGTCCGGAACGTAACCCCCGCAATGGAGGGGGGTTTACTGTACTTTACTCTAAATGCAACTGGCCTATCGCATGCATGCAGTTATGCCAACAGAAACCATACCACAAGCACACAACACCCACATTCAATTCGCGCCTTCATAGTTGACCCAAAAAAATATACACATTCTATTATATATATATATATATATATATATATATATATATATATATATATATATATATATATACTGTGTATGTATATGTGTGTGTGTGTATGTATATATATATATATATATATATATATATATATATATATATATATATATATATATATATAAATTTTTTTTCTTTACCTTGTACCACATAATGAGTTAACAAATCCCTAATGAAAGGGATAAAGCATTCCCAACCTTAGCCCACCAGGCTGGATTACCAAGTGCATCAATCCAAGGTTGCTAAATCTTCATTTTTGGGGTCAAGCCCTGCTATTGTATACTATTTTTATGTTGTGCACCAGTAAGCCTCTTGAGTTGAGTAAACCTGAGTGGAGCTTTGCTTTTCTAATCTAACAACCTTTTTTCTTGCATAGAGCAATATACAACAAATCCAATTTCTCTATCGTTCATTTACAAACGCAGTCTCTGTTCTTCATAACAGTAGGGTTATACTGCTCCCTACAAGAGTAGGACACTAGGCAGAAAAAAAAGTTCTGGCTATGCCTATGGGCAGTCCCAGAGGGTATACCCTCTCTCCCTGCTATAGGATGTCAGTTTTAATCTGCCTAGTCAGGAGTAAGGACCTAGTTTCTTGCTGGGATTCTGTGGTCCTGGCAAAAGTTTTTTTTTTTTTTTAATTTTCCTCCTGTTCCGTTTTTTTTTTTTTCCTGTGAGATCTACAAGCGACTAAGCCAGATCTGGGCGACTGGCGCGCACAGACCGAAGCTCCGCGCTAGGTCGGCCGCGACAGTCCCACCATATGGGGACTGGCCCTGCGAGTTAAATGTCTCGCCAGGTCGCACACGACCGGGTCTAGGCCCAAGTCGCAGCTTTCCTATTGGCTGACAGTCCCCACACTTCGGTGGAGAGGGGTTCTGTCAAGAGATGGTGCCCGCCTGTTCCAGGAATGGTGAGTAATTGTTCCCCCTCGTGGGTTTTGGGGTGGGCGTGAGCCCCTCCCTAGGACGGTTGGACCCCCAAGATTCCTTTCTGTCCTCCTCCCCTCACCTACTGGTGATGTGCGGCGCTTGCAGCTAACCCTGGGGGCTGGGACCAGACGTCATACCGATGTTGGGGGCGGGGGGTGGTGCGCCGCCGGTGACCGGACAATCGATTGTGCAGGGGGGACTCACTGGTCACTACTAAGGCCCCCCCAATCCTGACTATCCCGCCCAGGAGGCTGGGGGGGGGGGGGTCCCTAGAAGCTTCGCAGGGCCTCCATTTTCTTGTAGCCCATGTGCTGCATAGGATCGGCGGCCATGTCTCCGTAGCCCGGCGGCCATTTTGCGGTAGATCCCCATTGAAAATCAATGACGGCCATGTTTTTGGAGTCCCTAGAGGCGGGTTTTTTTGACGGTGGAGAGAGAGAGAGAGAGAGAGAGAGAGAGAGAGAGAGAGAGACCAGGGCCACCGCAGACGTGGGTCTACTGCCTCACGCCCTGTCTCCTCTGATAGTGAGGATGACCCCTGTCCCTCCGCCACCGCGCAAGTAAAGGCGCTGGTGGACGCACTCGTTGTATCTGTGCGTGAGACCCTGAAAATGGAGGACGCAGCTGCGACTGAGGCGCAGGTTACGTTTGGCACTCGCAAGCCATCCAGAGCGGCAAAGGTTTTCCCCTTTCCTGCATATTTTGACAACATGGGCCAAAAAGAGTGGGACATCCCAAAGCGTCCCCCTGGGGTGCCTAAGCGGATTGCTAGACGCTACCCCTTTGAGGAGTCCCTTATCAAGAAGTTGACTGTGCCACCTACGGTGGACCCTCCATTCTCCAGACTGAAAAAAAGCTTTCAGTGGCGGATTCCCCGTCCTTTAGGGATCTGGCAGATAGAAAGGCAGAGTCTGTGGCCCGCAATATGTACTCCCTGGCAGGGTTTGCACTCTGGTGTTTACTATTGCCCTTGTGTCACAAACCTTGACTGATTGGGCTAAGTTACTACACCGTGACCTGGAGGGGGAACATCTCCCTGTCTTTGCGGAGCTGGCGGACCAGTTGATTCAGGGGCTGCAAATTTTTTGCGATGCCTCGCTGGATGTGGCTCCACTATTGGCGCGACTGTCGGTATCGGCAGTGGTCGTTTGGCGTATACTTTGGCTAAAATGCAGGTCTGTGGATCAGACCTCCAAGAAGCCCTTGTCTGATCTACCTTTTCAAGGGGATTGCCTGTTTGGGGCTACCCTTGATGACATTATCAAAGGTCTTACAGAGGTTAGAGTACCTTTCTCCCACAGGCTAACAAGGGTAAGGACCCTCGTAGATGGGGTCCCTCCTTTTCAGCACACAGTTTTTTTGTCCCTCAGGGTTAAGTGATAAGGGATCAAAGGCCTTCAAGGCCCCCTCTGGTGGCTCCAAGCGACCCTTGTCTGGCAAACCGAAATCGGTTTTCTCCAGACCTTCGGGTTGAAGGTGCGCCCTCACCCATATCTGGGGGGGACGTTTTTGCCAGTTCCCGGACCTGTCTCTGTCCCAGATAAAAGACAAGTTTGTACACAAGGTCATACAGTCGGGTTACAAGATCAAGTTTCGATGTGTCCCTCTGGTAAGGTTCTTCCCTTCCAATGTGCGATTGTCCCCGGATCGTATACATCAGGGGGATTTCCTGGCCTCCATAGACATCAAAGATGCCTACCTTCATATCCCAATATGTGCAGGACATCAACGGTTTCTGCGTTTTGCCATGGGGGAGGATAAATATCAGTTTGTGGCGTTACCCTTTGTCTGACCTCTGCTCCTCAGGTCTTCACAAAGGCCTTAGCTCCGGTCCTGGCGTTGTTAAGCCAGCGGGGGATATCGGTCCTGGGTTACCTGGACGATCTGCTTCTCGGTGCAGAGTCTCCCACGGCGCTGGTGACAAACTTGGGAGGTCACCATGAGAACTCTGGTGGAGTTCGGATGTATTCTGAACCTTCAGAAGTCGTTCCTGGTCCCTTCCATGAGACTAGATTATCTGGGCCTGACCTTGGACTCCTCCTCAGCCAGGGTGTTTCTTCCTCCAGACAAACTCCAAAAACTCCAGACTGCGATTCAGCTATTGCTGTCCAGCAAATGGTCCTCCCTTTGGATTTGTATGAGAGTTCTGGGACTGATGGTGTTATCCTTCGAGGCGGACTCTTTCGCACAGTTCCACGTGAGAATCCTCCAGAAGGAAATCCTCCTCAAATGGAACAAAGATCCAAATTCCCTGGACAACCAGATCCAGCTGAGCCAGGTGACCAGGGGGTCCCAGATATGGTCGGTTCGGTCTCCGGCGCTCAAAGAAGGAAAATCCTTCCTCCCCCCTATATTGGACAGTTGTCACCATGGATGCCAGTCTATCCGGGTGGGGAGGTCTTTTCTGCAAGCTTTCTGCTCAAGGAGTCTGGTCCCTGGAAGAATCCAGGTTACCGATCAATGTTCTGGAGCTGAGAGCGATCAGGCTTTGCCTAGTCCACTGGACGGAGTACCTTCAGGGCTGTGCGCATTCAATCGGACAATGCCACGGCCGTGGCTTATATCAATCACCAAGGGGGCCCCAGAAGTGTCCTTGTGGCCTTGGAGGTGGCAGGCATCCTTCGATGGCCGGAATGCTTTGTTCCAGCTCTGTCCGCTATTTACTTTCCAGGAGTGGAAAATTGGCAGGCGGATTACACCAGTCGACAGACTTTGGATCGAGGAGAATGGTCTCTCCATCCACAGGAGGTGTTCCAGCAGTTGTGCCTTCGTAGGGGCACTCCAGAAGTAGATCTGTTGGCGTCTCGATCAACAGGAAAGTGCAGAGGTTTGTGGCTCGCTCTCAGGACCCTCTGGCAGACGCCACAGACGTGCTAGTGGCTCCTTGGGGTCAGTATCAGCTGATGTATTCCTTTCCCCCTCTCAAGTTTCTGCCAAAACCTCTTCGCAGGATTGAGACAAGGGATTCCAGTCATCCTTGTGGCTCCGGACTGGCCTCGCCAACCTTGGTCCGCCAACCTGGTCAGGCTAGTCGCAGACGTTCCTTGGAGACTTCCTCTAAGGTAGTATCTACTGTCTCCAGGGCAAATCTTCCATCCTGCTTTACAGTCGCTGGCTTTGACGGCTTGGCTGTTGAAAGCCAGGTGCTGAAGGACAGGGGATTGTCTGCTTCAGTGATTCCCACTCTGCTTAAAGCGAGAAAAGCGACTTCTAGAAAGATCGGTCATCATACGTGGAAGTCGTATATTGCGTGGTGTGATTCTTGGGGTTCCCCCTCGCTCTTTCTTTGGTGGCTCGAATCTTTGCCTTCCTTCAATGGGGAGTTGATCAAAATTTTCTTCCAAAGGCGGGTGGCCACCCATTCCCTGGTACGTAACTTTATCCAGTGGGTGCAACACTTGGCGCCTCCGGTGCGACCTCCTTGGGACCCTAATTTGGTGTTGTCGGTTCTCCAAAAACCTCCCTTTGAAAATATTCGGGAGATTCCCCTGCTTACCTTATCCCAGAAAGTGGCCTTCTTGGTGGCTATTACTTCTGCACGCAGGCTGTCAGAAACTGGCGGTGTTGTCTTGTTGTTCTCCCTATCTGGTAGTTCACAGGAATAAAGTGGTGCTTCGTTCGGATCTGTCCTTCCTTCCGAAGGTAGTTTCCACTTAAATGAGAACATTGTGATACCCTCCTTATGTCCTAAGCCTAAAGATCCTAAGGAATTTGCACTGCATACTTTGGATGTGGTTCGGGCAATCAGGGTGTATTTGGTGACTACGGAGTCTTTTCGGAAGTCCGATTCGCTCTTTGTACTCACGGATGGACCAAAGAAAGGGCTGCCTGCGTCTGCTGCGACTATTTCCAGATGAATTAGTTAGACAGTTGTGCAGGCTTATTCAGTTAAGGGTCAGGTTCTGTAGGGGGCAATATAGCCATACTGTTATGAAGGACAGAGACTGCGTCCGTCAATGAACTTCAGAGAAAAGGATTTTATGGTAAGACAAAAATCCATTTATTTTTTTATTTTTGGACAGGTTATATTAGTCTATCAAACCAAGCCAGCAAATCTTGGGAATTTTGGGTCCCTGGAAAGCTAGACATGTTTCCAGGAATCTAGCTTGGTCCCAAAATGTGATCACATAGGAGCATGTCCAAAACATATGTAGTATATCTGCAGGTGATGCTGAACATCTTTTACATGTAGCAGTGGGGGTTATATCCATTTCTGCCTCATTTCAAGCATGTACAGTACTGTGCTAAAATCTTAGGTGTGAACGAATGCTTTCATATATAGAAGTGGTGTTTGCTTATTTTTATCAATTACCAAAATGGAAAGTAAATGAACAGAAAAGAAATTCAAATCAATACTTGGAGTGACCACCCTTTGTCTTCAAAACTGCATCAGTTCTTCAAGGTATACTTGCACATTGTTTTTAGGGGTGCTCAGCAGGTAGGTTGTTCAAAACATCTTGGAGAATGAACCACAGATCTTCTGTGGATGTAGGCTGGAACTTTGCCTGGCAATTTTCTGATGACTTGATGCGACTTAAGTACTACATTGATCCAACTTTGAAGTTACTTTTGTAGCTGATCTGTGGGAGGGGCTACACCACAGGGAATGCCTGGGTAATCTTCCTGTAATGTTGGATCCAAATCACATAAATATAGAGGAGGATCTGACTTATGCCCATAGACTTTAATGGAAGATGCCTCCAAGTTGGATAGCAGTCGCCTTAAAATAGTAAAACGTTTTCTAAAGTCTGAGTGACTTCAGTAGTGCTAATTAAGACCACTCTTTTTGACAAACATGGGATGGGATTTCACATGTCATGCGACTTGGGGTTTTACAAGTCAGATCTCAAGTCGCAGCAGTGTGAATTGAGCCAGACAATTGAAGAATTCTGTTTTTAAGGCAAAGGGGTGGGAGGGGGGGGGGGTCACACCAAATATTGATTTTGATTTGGATTTCTATTCTGTTCATTTACTTTCCATTTTGCCAATTGATAAAAATAAACTAACAACACTTCTGTTTCTGAAAGCATTCATAATTTACAGCATTTTTCACGCCTGTCTAAAACTTTTGTACAGCCCTGAAATATAGCTGGTGAAGAAATTTAAATTGAATGAACTTATCAGCCGTGCAGATGTGTCTTTAGAACTATATCGGTTTTAGATCTTCCCTTCACTCTCCTTCCAGGAATGGGGTTAAGCGATTCCATTTACAAGGATCTGCCTGGAATAGATGTGAGTCTTTAGATTGAAAGTAGGAGTATATATCTGATGTAGATTAGTCTGAAGATATTGGCTCTGAAAATTAACACATTCTATACTGTACAATTATTAGCAGAGAAGGTCTAAAATGGTCTTTCTGTTTGCAAATGGTAAGCTCATAGGTACTAATGTTACCACTCAACTCTCATCAGGCATTCTCTGAGAGGGACTCCAACATCCAAGGAAATTTTAAAGAGCAGACCAAAATTGCACTGATTAACTTCTGTGGACTTTCCCCACTACTTTGTAGACCTAACTGAAGTTCATTAACCATAACTCTGGACTAGTTTTGTCGATGGTATTTACATACCCGGGCTTCAGATGTATGTTGAGAGGTGGTGTATAGTTTGCAGTAAGGTAAAGTTGATATTAAAAAAAAATGTTTTCTTGCAGAATGCACATTCACCAGTGCAGGATGGACTCTATTTACGTACACTTGGCAATGATCCTTTTCCTGCTTCTTTCCAGCATTTTTGTCTTTGTTGCCACCAATTATCTGAGATAGCCTTGTGGCCATGTTTAAAGTCCTACATGAATGCCTTGAAAATGTTTTTTGTACAACTATTCCAGTGTAAATGTGGTCTCATTGTGCATAAAGATAGTAAGTGCTCGTTTGAAAATATATTTTTGAGTTCTCCATTTGACTTTAATGCCAACTGCCAAGTCCTATTACCCAGAATAAGAAAATAAATGTAATACGCGCATGAGTAATATTGATTATCATTTTCTGCAAAGATAGGCTACATTTTATCTGTTACACAATTTCCTCTCCGGTTCTGACTTTGTTGTTCTGTGTTCATTGAACGATCCATTATGGCTGTCATGACACTGATTACAAAACACACACCAGCTGGTAATGTCCTCCGATAAGGTATGATTTGTTACTCAGAATAAAGTTTAATAAAAAATAAACAGGTTAGGAATGTTTTTTTAGCCATCAGATAAAAATAGAGGAACTGAGCCAAGACTAACACGTTTTACATCTTGATGGAACTTTGTCGTCTTATTGTTGGCAATGGATTGCAAACTGCCCTTAGCTAAGACCTTGTGTATCAGGTGTTAGACACTGCAGAAGCAGGAAGGATAAGGGTTGCACTATTGCTAAATATTTGGGAATGTTCCTTTTTTTTTTCATTACCTTTTCTGGTAGTGATCTATTGATCTGTTCTTGCTTCACATAGCAGCAAATTGCTTCCTTTATTTCCCAGAATGGAGAAAAATCAATTGGTTGCTCTATGCAACAAGTTATTCCTTCAGATATAATAAGTGTCATTAAACCCACATCGTTTAAAACTATCAAATATTGTATTAAATGCGGTTTATACTCAGTCACTCTGGGAATAATTATCTGTGTTCTGCAAAAAAACTGGTTGACCCTACTGTTCTCTGTCCCTCCCGCCTGTCCATGTCCCCACTGCAGCTGGGGGCTCTGCTGAGCAGCAGTTGGCAGCTTATTGCATATGCTCCATTTTCAGTGTGTTTTTATGCTGAGCTTTCCATCCCTGACCACATGTCAGCAGCCCATGTGACTATAGTCACACATTGGGCCATATACCCAGTAGTAAATTGCACTTCCTTCCCTCCTTCCACATGCCCAATAACCAGCTAAACACAATAGGGGCGGGCTGGAGGGGCATGAAACAGCCTGTGATTGGCAGAAATCCACCCACACCATGTTGTAAAAAAGATAACAAAGATTTTATTTTATTACACTGCTCAAAAAAATGAAAGGAACACTTTGAAAACACATCAGATCTCAATGGGGGGAAAATAGCATGCTGGATAGCTATTCGGCTATGGACTGGGTAATGTGTTAGGAATGAAAGGATGCCACATCGTCTGATGGAAATTAAAATCAACATACAGGGGGCTGAATTCAAAGACACCCTGAAAATAAAAGTGAAAAAATAATATGCAGGCTAGTCCAATTTTGCTGAAATTTCATTGCAGCAACTCAAAATGGTACTCAGTAGTTTGTATGGCCCCCACGTGCTTGTATACATGCCTGACGGGGTATGCTCCTAATGAGACAACGGATGGTGCCCTGCGGTATTTATTTCCAGATCTGGACCAGGGCATCACTGAGCTCCTGAACAGACTGAGGTGCAAACTGGTGGCGTAGGAAGGACTGAAACATAATGTCCCAGAAGTGTTTTTTTTTTGGATTTAGGTCAGGGGAGCGTGGGGGCCATTTTTTCCTCAATTCATTCATCTTCAGGAACTGGCTGCATACTCTCGCCACATGAGGCCGAGCATTGTCATGCACCAGAAGGAACCCAGGACCCACTACACCAGTGCAGGGTCTGACCATGTCTACAGGGATTTTATCCCGATACTTAATTGGCAGTCAGGGTTACATCCTCTAGACCAGTGATGGCGAACCTTGGCACCCCAGATGTTTTGGAACTACATTTCACATGATGCTCATGCACTATGTAGTGTCAGTGAGCATTATGGGAAATGTAGTTCCAAAACATCTGGGTTGCCAAGGTTCGCCATCACTGCTCTGGACTGTAGAGGTCGGTGCGTCCCTCCATGGATATGCTTCCCAAGACCATCACTGACCCACCACTAAACCGGTCATGCTGAATGATGTTACAGGCAGCATAACCATCTCCACGACTTCTCCAGACCCTTTCACATCTTTTACATCTGCTCAGGGTGAACCGAGTTCCGCTGTTGTGGGAAGTGAGTACAGGGCCCACTAGAGGACGTAGGGCCCTCAGGCCATTCTCTTGAAGTCTATTTCTGATTGTTTGGTAAGAGACATTCACACCAGTGGCCTGCTGGAGGTCATTTTGTAGGGCTCTGGTAGTGCTCATCCTGTTCCTCCTTGCACAAAGGAACAAATACTGGTCCTGCTGATGGGTTAAGGACCTTCTACGGCCCTGTCCAACTCTCCTAGAGGAACTGCCTTTCTCCTGGAATCTCCTCCATGCTCTTGAGATTGTGCTGGGAGACGCAGCAAACCTGGGAATAGCATGTATTGATGTGCCATCCTGGAGGACTTGGACTGCCTGTGCAACCTCTATAGGGTCCAGGTGTTGCCTCCTGCTGCCAGTAGTGACACTGACCCTAGCCAAATGCAAAACTAGTGAAACACAGAAAAGATGAGTAGGGAAAAAAGAGGTCAGTGGCCTCCACCTGTGAAACTATTCCTGTTTTACAGGAATCCTGGTTGTCTCATTGTTGCCCGTCTAGTGCACCTGTTGTTTATTTTCATTAACACCAAAGCAGTTGAAACTGATTAACAACCCCCTCTGCTACTTAACTGACCAGATCAATATCCCAGGAGTTTACTTGAATTGATGCCATACTCTTATTAAAAAAGTTGTTTTTTAATTTTTTTGAGAAGTGTGTATATATGTGACCTTTAAAAAATGTTTATTGATTTTAATTATTTTTACTCAGTTATTTTCCAAAGGCTTTTTTTTTTTTTTAACATGTGAGCAGCAGAAGAGGACTAGAAGCTCCTTCTGCCACTGCTTCCATGCACACAGGTTGGGAAAGAGCTGGGTCACTTGACAGCTGTATATTAAAAAAAGAGTATTTTAATTAAAAAAAAAAATGTAAGCCATCATTCATGTACTGAAGGAGAAGAGATGATGTAAATTAAACGGTGTGTGTTTAGTATCACTTTAAATAGTATTGTCTCCAGTTAGTAAAGAAATAGCTTAAATCGGCCCTGTCATTCTCGTACAAATATTTTAAGACACAAAAAGGCTTAATAGTTTTGTCTAAATAATCAGTGTGATTTCATATAAACTATGATGGAGCATCTGCTATAAAGACATCATTATTGACATCTATTGTACTGTATACCTGCTATACTAGTTGGCCCACTATTGGTGCTGGTGCTTGACCGTAAACCTGTGTCTGAGCAGACCCAGCATGTATTGCAGATACTAACAAACAAATGGCCACTGCCCTCCCCTATAACTGGCCTTTGCAGCAAGGAGCACATGGAAGGGCAATGCATGCAAAACAAACCCAAAGAAATTCCCAGTTCAAACTACTGACCAGCCTGCACCCAACCAAATTATCCTAACAGTATGCATTAAAAATGCATTTTGTTTGCACACATTTGCAAATACATACGTAAGCTACAGTGCCCCATCAAGGCACCCAAGTATTTTCTGTAGTCCTAATTCTAAATTTTGAGCCTCCACAATGAAAGCACGTGCATTATAATGGATAGGCAAGAGAGCAAGGTGATCCTGGAGGGAGCCCACCCCTCCTTAAAGGCACTTTTGTTTGTACTGTTGAAATGTTGGTGAGGAGAAGCACTGGACACCTTTTGCTGCCATGGTGCTATATGCTGGGTGTCCAGTGTGCCCCTGTGCCTTTTGAGGACCAGGCTCACTTGCCCTCTGCCTATCCATTATAATGCATATGCTTCCACTGTGGAGGCTCTCAAAATTTAGAGTTGGGTCCACAGAAAATATTGGGGTGCCTTGACAGGGCTCTGTAGCTTATGTATGTGTTTGCAAATGTGTGCTAACGAAATCCCTGCTTTTAACACATTCTGTTAGGATAAGTCAGTTGGTTGCAGGCTGGTCAGTAAGTTGAGCTGTGCATTTCTTTAATATTGTTTAATTCCTTTTGCACTCACCTTTTTCAAAAATACCTGAGACAGGTTTAAGCTTTCAAAAGATTTCATAGCCAAATAGCCCGCCCCCTTAAAGGGACGGGGCATGCTTAAGCTTCAGCATTTCCAGGATCAACCATAGACGCTGAGATTGGCAGTTGGATGCCAGCTGGTTGAATACCTACCTACCTACGGTACCTACCGTTTGTTCTCTTGGCCTTTTCAACAATATTTTACTTGCGTTTTAGATTTCAGTCTCTTTTTTTTTTTTCAGCTGGAAAGACAACTCCATGAAGATGAGGAATTTGCTCGGACGCTGGCAATGTTGGAGGATAAACCAAAGACTAAGGTAAGGGGAATGTTAACTTTTTGATTGTTGTGCTTTTTGCTCGATCACTCCATTTGTACTTTTTGTATAGTCAGGTCTGAAAATGTAAATAGGCCTGCCACTTCCTTGTTCAAAAATCAGACCATAGGCTCAATTCACAAAGCCTTAAAAGGAGTTGTAAAGTCAGAAGGTTTTTTATCTTAATGCATTCTATGCATTAAGATAAAAACCTTCTGTGTGTAGCAGCCTCCCCAGCACCCCCTAATACTTGAGCCCCATCTGTCCATGAGTCCCTTGGCCGTCCCGGACTCTCCCACCTGATTGGCTGAGACACAGCCGTGGCGCCATTGGCTCCCGCGGCTGTCAGTCAGTCATCCAGATAATCAGGATAGAGAGAGGGTGGGGCCGAACAGCAACTCTGTGTTTGAATGGACACAGGAGGGAGGAGCCAGGAGCAGCAAAGAGGGACGTGAGAAGAGGAGGGGTCGGACTGCACAGAGCAGGTAAGTATAACATGTTTTGTTTATTTTTTTTTTTTTTTAAAAAACAAAACTTTACAATCACTAAAGCGGAGATGGACTTCAGAAAATAAAAAATTTAATATTGGAATGCTCTTTATGGCAGAAGAGACCTTTTCTCCGGAAACATTACACTTAACTGCAAACTGCCTGTTTGCAATTATTGGTGATGTCATCCCGTGCCGGCCAATCAGTGTGTCTGAAGGCTGGCACCCAGAAGCTGGGAAAAAGGTGGAAGAAGGACCGCGTCACCTCAAGTTATTGGACTATTGGAGGAGAGTAAGTATTTATGCCTTTAGTTCAGCTTTACCACAAGGTCAAATATCTTTATTGTAGACGTGATGGTAGTTTTAATTCTGATCGGACTCCACTGAAACCACTCACTTTTTTGAAAATACTATCTTTTTCCTGGTGCGTTCACGTTTAGCCTAATGTCTGTTTGCAAAGTTTGGGGGGGGGGGGGGGGGTGAGAAGTCCATATCTGATTGTTCGCTAAATATCAATTGATTCTCCACAATAGATAGTCCACTATGTTTTAACATGTAACCGAACAGGGTTCTCATTGCTCTTGTCAGAATGTATTTTTTTATGGGTATTGTGGAGTATCCTCTGGAGCTTTGAATCTGCATCGCTCATAATTTTTATGAGAAAAAAAAAAGCCCTAATAAAAATAAATTTTTGCTTTGCAATAATTCTTGGGCTTGCTTGTAAATTCACTGCTTATCCCAGAGTTTATCTGGAATGATTTGCTGCTAGTAGAAATGTTTCCTGAATAACTATTTCTGGTTTGGTTTCTTGGCTTGGAGAGCAAATGTTGAATCCTGGTTGATTGCTATGAGCAACATCAAAAAATGCCCCCAATTCCAATAGGTGTTCGTCTCATACCCTATAGAACAATGAACCCTGGGTTTCTCTATCGTTCATTGATGGGCGCAGTCTTCTTGTTGTCAATAGCAGTAGGGTTATGCTGCCCCCTATAGGAGTAGGACACTAGGCAGAAAAAAGTTCTTGCTACGCCTATGGGCAGTCCCAGGGGGTATACCCTCTCTCCCTGCTATAGGATGTCAGTTTTAATCTGCCTAGTCAGGAGTAAGGACCTAGTTCCTTGCAGGGATATCTGGTCCTGGCAAAAGCTTTTTTTCTAGTTAGCTTTTTTCAACAGATTTTTTCCCTGTGAGATCTACAAGCAACTATGCCGCATCTGAGCGACAGGCTGAATATATAGATCCAGTGGTCATCCCAGCCGGCCAGTGCGCGCAGACCCCAGCTCTGCGCTAGGTCGGCCGTGAAATAGTTCCACCGGACGGGGCCTGGCCCTGTGAGTTAAATATCTCGCCAGGTCGCATACGACCGGGTCTAGGCCCAAGTCACAGCATTCCTATTGGCTGACTCCCCCACTTCGGCGGTGAGGGGTTCTGTCAGGAGATCCTGCCCGCCTGTTCCTGATATGGTGAGTAAACTAAACTGTTCCTCTCCCCATCCCCCCCCCCCCCCCGGCGGGTTTTGGGGTGTGGAAGCGGGCCCCTCCTTGGGACGGTCAGACACTCACGCTCCCTGGTTACCCTCTGTCCTGTTGCGTACCACCTACTGACCTGTCCCTTCACCCCCCCCCCCCAAACTCACTACTGGGGCGATTGGAGCTTCTCCTGGGGTCTGGGACCAGGTGTAGGCCGTCGGCGGGGGGTATTGCGGCTACCAGACGATCGATCGATCGTGCGAGGAGAGTTTAACCGGTTTCCCCCAGGGCCCCCTTCCTGTCAATCCTGTCCAGAAGGCTGGGGAGGGGGTTCCCCTCGAGGGCCCTTTAGAAGTTCCGTAGGCCATGCGGGGCCACTCTTTTCTTGTAGCCTACATGTGCTGAGGAGATCGGCGGCCATCTTGGTCCACCCGGCACAGCTGTTTTGCGGAAGATCCCATTGTAAATCAATGGCGGCCATGTTCTTGGAGTCCCTAGAGGCATTTTTTGTGGTGGCGGAGCCCCTCCCTATACCCCTAGTGCTGACACTCAGGTTTTTCTATGAGGATCGAGATCGCTGCAGACACGTGCTGTGCAGACGTTTTGGGCCTTCCTGGTGCATCTTTGGTGGGGTGGGTAGTCTGGGAGGCCTCTCTCTGTGCATTCTGCCTGACCTCTTGGGGGCGCTGTAACACGGTGGGACGTTCAACTTTTGCACTGCGGGGTTCCCCTGGTGCAACATGGACCCTGCGGAGCATTTTTCCCTATCTGACCCCCTCAAGGAGGCTGCAGGGCCCTTTGGATCCCAACTATCCATAGATGCACTGTTGTCGGTCTTGGAATCCTTTGAGTCCCAGGTGGAGGTGGCCTGTAAAGGACGGGGTCCCAAAAAACGCTCCCCTCCTACCTCTGCCTCATCTGATGTGTCAGATTCTGAATCTAATTCAGCCACTGCAGACATGGGTCTCCCTGCCGGGTCTACTACCTCACATCCTGTCTCCTCTGACACCTCTCCCTCCGCCACTGCGCAGGAAAAGACGCTAATGGACGCACTGGTTGTATCTGTGCGTGAAACCCTGAAAATGGAGGACACAGCTGTGACCACGACTGAGGCGCATGTTACTTTTGGCACTCGCAATCCATCCAGAGTAGTTAAGGTTTTCCCCCTTCCCGCGTATTTTGACAACATGGTCAAAAAAGAGTGGGACCGTCCAAAGCGTTCCTCTGGGGTGCTTAAGCGGATTGCTAGGCACTACCCCTTTGAAGAGTCCGATGTTAAGAAGTGGAC
Source organism: Pelophylax lessonae (assembly GCF_965119305.1). Classification (NCBI taxonomy): domain Eukaryota; kingdom Metazoa; phylum Chordata; class Amphibia; order Anura; family Ranidae; genus Pelophylax; species Pelophylax lessonae. The sequence continues at coordinate 756,499,040 of NC_138768.1, forward strand.
TGTGCCACCTACGGTGGACCCTCCAGTCTCCAGACTGAATAAAGCTACCATGATTCCAGTGGAGGATTCCCCGTCCTTTAAGGATCCGGTGGATAGAAAGGCAGAGTCTGTGGCTCGTAATATGTATTCCCAGGCACTGCGCTCAGACCAGTGTTTACTATTGCCCTTGTGTCACAAACTTTGACTGAATGGGCCAAGTTACTACGCCGTGACCTGGAGGGGGTACAACTTCCCCCTGCCTTTCAGGAGCTGACGGACCAGTTGATCCAGGGGCTGCATTTTGTTTGCGATGCCTCGCTGGATGCAGCTCCAATATTGGCACGACTGTCGGTGTTGGCAATGGTCCTCCAGCATATACTGTGGCTAAAATGCTGGTCTGCAGATCAGACTTCTAAGAAGACTTTGACTAATCTACCCTTTCAGGGTGATCGCCTGTTTGGGGCTACCCTTGATGATATTGAAGTTCTTACAGGGGGTAAAAATACCTTTTTCCACAGGCTAACAAGGGTAAGGACCCTCGTCGCATACGGGGTCCCTCCTTTTCAGCACATAAAGATTTTTCATCCCTCAGGGATGAGTGATAAAGGATCAAACTCTTTCAAGGCCTCTTCCGGTGGCTCCAAGCGACCCTGATCTGGCAAACAGAATTCAGGTTTCTCCAGACCTGCAGATAAGGCCCCTTCGGCCTGAAGGTGCACCCTCACCCGTATCTGGGGTGGGGGGACATCTTTGCCGGTTTTCGGATGTGTGGCTATCCCAGATACAAGACAAGTGGGTGCAAAAGGTCATACAGTCCGGCTACAAGATCGAGTTTCGATCAGTCCCTCCGGTAAGGTTTTTCCCTTCCAATGTGCGACTGTCCCCGGATCACTTACAGGCTCTTTGGGGCAGTACAGGACCTGGTACAACAAGGAGTAATCATTCCGGTTCCATTCTCAAACGTTTCAGGGCTTTTACTCCAACCTGTTTACGGTCACCAGGAAGGAGGGCAAGGTGCGTCCAATTCTGAACCTGAAGGCTCTGAATTGCTTTATGCGAGTTCAAAAATTCAAGATGGAATCAATTCGCACGGTAGTGGCCTCCCTACACCAGGGGGATTTCCTGGCTCCATAGACATCAAAGATGCTTACCTTCACGTCCCAATATGTGCAAGACCTCAACGGTCTCTGCATTTTGCCGTGGGGAAGGATCACTATCAGTTTTTGGTGTTACCCTTTGGTCTCGCCTCTGCTCCTCGGGTCTTCACAAAGGTGTTTGCTCCTATCCTGGCTTTATTACGCCAGCGGGGGATATCGGTCCTGGGTTACCTTGATGATCTGCTTCTCCGTGCGGAGTCTCCCATGGCACTGGTGACAAACTTAGAGTTCACCATGAGAACTCTGGAGGAGTTTGGGTGGATTGTGAATCTCCAGAAGTCGTCCCTGGTTCCTTCCATGAGGCTGGACTATCTGGGCCTGACTTTGGACTTGTCCTCGGCCAGGGTGTTTCTTCCTCCGGTCAAAACTTTAGTCTGCGATTCAGCTATTGCTGTACAGCAAATGGTCGTCCCTTCGGACTTGTATGAGAGTTCTGGGAGTGATGGTGTTGAACTTCGAGGCGGTACCTTACGCCCAATTTCACATGAGAATACTCCAGAAGGGAATTCTTCTCAAATGGAACAAAGATCCAAGTTCTCTGGACAATCTGAGCCAGGTGACCAGGGGGGTCCCTGTTATGGTGGCTTTGGTCCCCAATGCTCAAACAAGGAAAATCTTTCCTCCCCATATATTGGACAGTGATCACCATGGATGCCAGTCTGTCCGTGTGGGGGGGGGGGGGGAGTGTTATGGACAAGCTTGCTGCTCAAGGGGTCTAGTCTCTGGAGGAATCCAGGTTACCGATCAATGTTCTGGAGCTGAGAGCGATTAGGCTTTGCCAAATCCACTGGACGGAGCACCTTTGGGGCTGTCCAGTGCACATTCAATCGGACAATGCCATAGATGTGGCTTATGTCAATCACCAAGGGAGCACCAGAAGTGTTCTTGCGGCCTTGGAGGTGGCAGGCATCCTTCGGTGGGCAGACGCTTTGTTCCCGCACTCTCCACCGTTCACATTCAGGGAGTGGAAAATTGGCAGGCGGATTACTTCAGCTGGCAGACCTTGGCTTCAGGGGAATGGTCTCTCCATCCAGCGGTGTTCCAGCAGCTGTGCCTTCATTGGGGCACTCCAGACGTAGATCTGTTGGCGTCTCTGATCAACAGGAAAGTGCAGAGGTTTGTGGCCCACTCTCGGGGGACCCTCTGGCAGATGCCACAGGACGCATTGGTGGCTCAGTGGAGTCAGTATCGGCTGATGTATGCTTTTCCTCTGCTCAAGTTGCTGCCGAAACTTCTTTGCCGAATTCGAGGGGGAAGGGATTCTGGTCATTCTTGTGGCTCCGGAATGGCCTCGCCGGGTTTGGTACACCGACCTGGTCAGGCTAGTCGCAGACGTTCCTTGGAGACTTCCTCTCAGGGAGGATCTGCTGTCTCAAGGACCAATCTTCCATCCTGCTTTACGGTCGCTGGCTTTGATAGCTTGGCTGTTGAAAGCCAGGTGCTGAAGGACAGGGGATTGTCTGCTTCTGTGATTCCCACTCTGCTTAAAGCGAGAAAAGCAACTTTGCACTTCAAAGTCGTATATTGCGTGGTGAGAGTCTCTGGGGGTTCCCCCTTGCTCTTACTCTGTGGCTCGGATCTTGGCTTTCCTTCAACGGGGGGTTGATCAAAATTTGGCCTTGAGTACTATCAAGGGTCAGGTTTCGGCCTTGGCAATTTTTTTTTCCAAAGGCCATTAGCCACCCATTCCCTGGTAAGTAGTTTAATCCAGGGGGTGCGACATTTGGCTCCTCTGGTGCGACCTCTGTTGCCACCTTGGGATCTTAATTTGGTTCTGTCGGGTCTCCAGATACCTCCTTTTGAAAATATTTGGGAGATTCCCCTGCTTACTTTTATCTCAGAAGATGGCCTTCTTGGTGGCTATTACTTCTGCGCGCAGGGTGTCTGAACTGGCAGCGTTGTTCTGTTGTCCTCCCTATCTGGTGGTTCACAGGGATAAAGTGATACTTCGTCCGGATCTGTCCTTCCTTCCGAAGGGGGTTTCTATTTAAATGAGGACATTGTGTTACCCTCCTTGTGTCCTAAGCCTAAACTACCTAAGGGATTTGCATTGCATACTTTGGATGCGGTTCGGGCAATCAGGGTGTACTGAGTCTTTTCGAAAGTCAGATTCGCTCTTTGTCCTCACGGATGGACCAAAGAAAGGGCTGTCTGCGTCTGCTGCGACTGTTTCCAGATGGATCAGACAGACGGTTGTGCAGGCTTATTCAACTAAGGGTCAAGTTCCACCTTTCCCTGTTAAGGCGCACTCTACTTGGGCGCTTAGTGCTTCCTGGGCTTTTCGCCATCAGGCATTTGTGGTTCAGGTTTGCAAGGTGGCTACCTGGTCGTCTGTTCATACCTTCACAAAATCTTATAAGGTGGATGTGCTAGCATCTGCAGATGCCTCTTTTGGCCGAAAAGTTTTGCAAGCTGCTGTTTGAGGGGGTTTCTTAGTCACCCTAGAGGGTGTTTATTATTTTTTTTTTTTTTTTTAGGTGGGTGTCCTTTTGTTGTTCTGATGAGTCCTATGTTGGCTGTGGTTAAGCCTTTGGGAATTATTTTCTGCTGTTCCCACCCTTCATGTTTTATGGCACTGCTTTGGGACGTCCCTACTGCTATTGAGAACAAGACTGCGTCCGTCAATGAACGGTAGAGAAAATGGGATTTTTTTGTCTTACCGTAAAATCCTTTTCTTTTAAGCATCAATGATGGATGTAGTACCCACCCCTCTATTATTGAGTTGGGTTCGTATTTTTTTATCTGACACTGCTTTGATATAAAACTGACATCCTATAGCAGGGAGAGAGGGTATACCCCCTGGGACTGCCCATAGGCGTAGCCAGAACTTCTGCCTAGTGTCCTACTCCTGTAGGGGGCAGCATAACCCTAATGCTATTGAGAACAAGAAGACTGCGTCCGTCAATGAACTTCAGAGAAAAGGATTTTACGGTAAGACAAAAATCCAATTTTTTTCTAGTAGTGGTAAGAGTCATGGTGACTGGAAGGTTTAAAAACATCAGACATCCACATTAGAAGCCATTACCTTTTTCATAGCCCTGTTACAGATTGACTGCATCTGATTCAGATGGTTTTTCACATTTTTAGGGCAGTACATTAAATATATTGTGTTCTGTACAGCAGTATATTTACCAACATATAATTAACTTTTTTTTTTTTTTCGTCCTTGGAATACTTTCAAAGGTATTGGTTAGCTTTGAACATGCATAAGACTATTTAAAAAATTGTTAACCCAGATAGATGCAATATTTTCCCTAGTAGCTGACTAAACAAGCCATATACCTATGCATACACTTTACTTAGTAACATGCTTAAATGTTTAATATAGGGACTTCAAGTCAGCCCAAAGAAGCAGAGCTCGGCAGCTGCTGGAATAAGCCCAGTAAAGGGCGAAAAAAGGATTTCTCCAGGTAATGGACATAGCATAAAATGTATACAGTTTTGACCAAAAGTGAGAATGAAAGGAATGCTCAATTTTATTTCTTTATCCTCTGTGTTTTAACTTTTCTTTTTA